>NC_052518.1:15634441-15934441 GCF_014356525.2 Nilaparvata lugens | reverse complement strand
TGTCTCATATAAATGTGATAGGTGCTAACTTGTCATTTAGTCTTCTCTCTTCCCTAGCTACTTTATCATCAAAACGACAACAACACATCAAAAATTTGAATCGATTGATATACATTGTAGCTCTGATGAATGAATTACCAATATAAACTGACCAAAGTTCTTCAATATTTTCTAACCCCATTCTTCAAAACTCCAGCCATGAACAACAATTCTATGAATGCTGAAATTTCTTCAATAGTAGTTTCGCAATGGTAAAACTTTATTTCAACATTCAGTGTTTCTTCTTCAATTCTCTTTCTAAGTATTTCTTAATTTGTTCGTTTGGTTATTTCTTCTAAAATTATACCATGAAACAACAATTTCCAGCTTTCAATTGGTGTTCTAATATCTGTTGCTGCTCCCTTTGGTCCTGGCATATGGGTAATGAAATTCCTTCTTTGCGGTCGTCCTCGTCTCTTTTGTACTACATATATACCCATTTTTCCCTCTTAGTAATGAGGTAGGTCTTACTCTTGTAGGTCTCTGATTATCATCCAACTCACTACCCATTTGTTGTACATTATATTGATTGTGAACTTGTTCTTCTTGCACATCTTCTTCAGCTACATCGTTGGTGTCAGATACTTCTGATTCCACTTCAGCTTCATAGTCATGATCATCATTGTCGTCTAAGAATAATCATCACCATCACTACTGTCCTCATGAAGTAATTTCACTATTTCGGCTGGTGTTAAACTCATTGCGATCGTGGAAATTTCGACTTAATCAGAACTCATGGGGCTCAGCGGACCCCAACTGCTACAAAGTTACTCACTGCTCTATTGTCAGACGTCAGCTGACCTTGACAGTGTAGAAGAATGTTGACAGTGATGCCAACTGAATTTACATTGGCGAGAAAATTCCCTGTCACACGCTCAAACAGAGATACAAAGAAAACATTTTAGCTGGGGTCCACTGGGCCCGCTGGGTTAAACAGTTCTGTTGCTGAGTAGTGACGTCGCCAGGCTGCTGTAATTTTTTGAGTTTTCGAATATGACCGACGATTCTATGGTCAACAACGCGCTTCCTTATTGGTTCAGATGTAGGCCGTACTGAGTATGGAATCTTCTTCCTAAATTATCCATTTGCCACACTTCTACATTGTTGAATTGTTTGGTCATCTGTTTGATCCTGTAATTGGTCTCTGTTATAATTTTGTTGATATGTTATCTGGTAGAAAGGTCGTACCTATGTAGAATAGTTGATAACAGCACTCTAACACCAGTCAGCTCCGTTAATAGCTTTTCTATTGATCTCAACAGATTATTATTTTGTTAATGTCATTAGTAGCACCCATCAAAACCACCATGTCATTGCGAGAAAGATTTTCACATTCACTCAGACATTGTGATGTAACCGTGTCGAAGTTAGCTCCTGGCTTGATAATACTAAATACGCAACAATTAGCTTTATTGGAAACACTCTCTCCTATACCTCTACCGTGGCTGTCAGCGAATAATATTTTAATGATACCGGGTATTGCTAGTATCGAGTCTCAATTATTAGAGGAAAAATATGATACAGAGCGTCCATGGTCAGAGTTCATTAATCGTAAGCTTGGGTTTGTATTCATTTCTTTGATCTGAGTGTTGAGACTAAATACAGTATTTTTTAATCAATCAATCAATCTCCTTCAGTAAATCGTTTATTCTATCATAATTCTTCATAATTTCCAAGTCTTGAATTTCTCTGTGAAGATGATTGTTGTTTTCATTTAATATTTTGATTGTGCGTTCTTGGGTGTTATAATTTCTTGGGCATAATGTCATTTATTTATAGGTCCCGCCAAACTATCAGTAATATTGTGAAAAACTCTGATTCAAGGTGGGTAAATTATGAAACCTCTTTATAACGTCAAGAGAATTGGACCAATAACTGAGCAGGCAACGTAGCCAGATGGATATTTTTATTTTGAATAGTTTTTAAATAATAATTGGTTGTACATGCATATGTTAAAGTATGTATTTCCTAAATTGAAATGAAACATTGCTGTCATAATAATTACTATGTCTATTACAACCTTAACCTTTTCAAGTATTTACCTTTATCAAAGAGACGACTTTGTATCACCACAAATGAAGCAGACATGAAACCACCAAAAACTGTCAACCCAAATGACACACCACCACCCTTTCATACCAGAATTTCAATTTAGTAGCTTGCATACAAATATTTACTCAAATTACTGATAGGATATAAGTAATAGGCTTAATAAATAATAAAAAATATTAGTTATCAATATCTATATAATCGGTATGTAGCTTAACAAATTATAATGTGAAATAAAAAATGTCACTCACATAATTCATTAGTTCTTGATAGTCCTTGTTAGTAGTGCCTTGATGATGTAGTTGCTTGTAGTGTATGGATACAATCTTCTACTTTTCATGGTGTCCGTTTTCTTATTACTATTATTATATAATCCTCAGTTTTCAATAACAGATTGTTTATACAGTAGGTCTGATATAATATGTAGAATATTAACACATATGGATGAATGGAATAAAGGCTGAAGCATTATATTATGTAAACCACTTGTGTGTAGATTAATCCTTATAATATTACTTACACTTTTACATGATGAAGTAGACTACCGACGAAAAATATAAGCCTACTGTTTTGTGTGGAAAAATGTGAAACAATTCCCTTCTTTTGTCAAGCACAGTCTCACATTACATTTACCACACATCACATGTGCATAACCATTTGGACAAACTCTGCAGCATCCCTGCTTCTGATGATATTGTGGCCAGTGTCCAATGTTATCATACCTGACATCTTTTTTTCTCTGTCTGTAGCCACTGCTACTGCCGGGAGGCCGTAAAACGGCGTTCGGCACCATATTGCTGCTCATTTCTATTAGAGAGCACGTTTGTCAGAGACACACCGCGAGCAGCTTTGCCTGTTGAAACCTTGCACAGTTCAAATTACCAATAGATTCAGCCCGATCATTGCCAATATCCAACCCTCACTGTTACCCCGCATGAACAACTTTCAGGACTTCAAGTCCTGAATGGCTGATGTTGTTGCCTGTCCGCTATGGTGTGCCCCTTTTAGTCGCCTCTTACGATATCAAGCAGGGGATACTGTGGGTGTCATTCTAGTTATTAATTCCATTCAAGATTTGAGTCCGTCTTGTTGACTCGAACCCCCACCCACAGGAGGAATCTTTTTGCATCGATGGGGCATATCAGACACCCCTCTCTGTGAATGTGGTGAGGAACAAAGCATGAACCACATCATTACGGAGTGTTCTTTGTCAAGTTTCCAGGGAGGGCTACAGAAATTGCATGTAGCAGATGACGAGGCCATACTCTGGCTCAAAAACTTGAAAATACTTGAATGAATTGTTTAATTGTCTTCATCTCTTTCTATTATTGTTTGTCTATGCCACTGTATCCATACAATATATATATATATATATAATATATATATATATTATATATATATATATATATATATATAGCACATAACAGAAGACACTTTAAAGTTTGTAATATAAATTAAAACAAGGGACACGATATAAATAGATTGAAAACACTTGAAAACTTACATTAGAAATGGGGGAAATTTTCGGAGACTGAGTCTCCTTTCTCAACCGAGCACAGACTGCAGTTTTGAATCCAACGGTGTGAATCCACAGAGTACGCACGGAGACTCAATTTTAGCAGCAGAGACCACAGATCACGCGGTGCAGACGGATGGAGAGAAAAAGGATACCGATTCAGGGGACATTATGGGGTATTTAGGGGGCGGTTACAAACGGGATATTTAAGATTTGAGTGAGTTATGAATGAATAAGGAAAGGTGTAGCTTATGAATTGATAGAAAAGAGAAGATTTAAAATTAGAAATCAAAAAAGAATTAGACTGAAATTGGAGAAAGTAATTGTAGAATTGAACTTGAATGAAATTTATTTTTCATTTTATTGAACATTTAATATATATACTCGTATATATATCTGATGGCTGATACTAAAGTGTCACTTTTTCGCCCTCGGTAGTAAAAAACAGAAAAACTCCCTAGGGAGGAAAATTGACTCCATTTAAATAACATGGGAAGCATCTCTATTTCAAAAACTCACATTGCAATAGGTTAGAAGGTCTAAGCTCAGATGAGAAAGCATAATAGAGGTGTATGTCATTGAGTCAACTGAATTCAATACCACAACAAGAAATTTGATCAACTCATGAAATATATGTTTGTAGGCCTATGATTTTATATTCTTAATATTAGTAAACGATAAAAATTTATACAATTTTTCAAATATTTTATTCTATTCAAAATACCAGCCAACAAATATTTTTGATCTGCAATTCAAATCTGAAACGCGGTATCTGGAGTCAGCCATTTTTGATAGCCGCTCAGCTGATATAATTGTTACAACTTTAGCCGATAGATAGCGCAATCGGCAGTGCCAATCAGCCGACCGGTTTTTAGGTTTTAGATGTTAGGTTATGTTGTTAGGAAACATTGTCACCAATACGTAAGTTATTAAAATGATTTTATTTGCAGTTTCTATGAAAAAAGTAGATGGAGGAAAAATGTTGTGTACATCACGAGCGAAAAATACTTTTTCTCCCTCAGGAAAATTGTTGCCCTCGGCTTTGCATCCGGCTTCAACCTTTTTCCCACGGGTAGAAAAAGTCGTACCTTTCACTCTAGATATACAAATAACTAATTGTCAACTTGACCTTGTTGGTTGTCCTCTTGGTTCTCATCATCATTGCTAACATGTAAACTACCTTCAACAGACTCTTCCAAGCTCTCCTCTATCTCAATCTCACTCTCTGATTAACTCATATCAGTCTGTCTTTGTTTCTTTTTATTACCAGTATGTTTACTAGTACCGGTACTACTTGTTCCTGCTATTGGTACAGGTTCACAATTAGTGGTATTCCTGTTGAGAAGTTCTGGATTCTCCAGCAAATCTTCTTGAGTGATTCCTCTACCTGGTGTCACGTTTATTTTTCTCTTTCTTTGTCTCTTGGAGCCAACTTCGTCTTGTCTTTTATTTCTCAGTTCTTGTAGAAAGTTGTCACTGATACTATCTACCATCCCAACATTATTATCAATGATGGAATCCATTACATTGTCACATAAGCGTTCATGAACTATGGTACCGTTCAATGGCACCAGACCACATTTCCTAAATCCTGCTTTCAAGTTGTTACAATCATTCTCAGCTAAATTGTCTAGAAGTGTTTTTATGAGTCTTGGAAATTGATCTTTGGGGATTGAACTACATTTACTCCCATAAGGAGTATCTTTGCACTGGTCTAGCACTTTCCGCCACTCTCTTTTCATGGACCTAAAGTATGCAACGTCGAGTGGTTGCAATAAGTGTGTTGTGTTTGGGGGAAGAGCAATGAAAGCAATATTATTCTCATTACATAAGCGAACAACCTCTAAATTTAAATGAGAGCTCAAGTTGTCACCTATCAAAATCTTTTTCCCTGCCTGTTTTTTTTAATATTGGTAGCATTAAATATGCAAACCAATCCTCAAAACATTGTGCATCAAACCAGCCTGATTTTGTACGATTGAATCTGGCATTTGCAGGCCCTCCTTCAGTCCATGAGTGCCAAAGATTTTCAGCCTTATAGACCACATAGATAGGAGCCATTATACCTTCGGCACTACCACATAGCATGACTGAAGTACAGGCTTTAGTTGAATTTCGAATTTTTTCTGGATACTTTGTACCCCTCTTTACCAAAACTTTTTTTGTCCCCGGATCGTCCACTAAATTTGTTTTCATCGAAATTCCAAATGTTAGAAGCTGGTACCCCCCTAAGCTCCCTCTCAATGTTCTCAAAAAACCATCTACTATGTCTTTATCAATGCTTGCCCTTGCATGGGTTATATTCCTAGCATACCTGTTGCTTAAAATGGATTTATGTCTTACTGATAAATGAGTTGCACCACTCAATGCCTGGAACATTGTTTTTGAATTTCTCTACACGCCTGCCTTGTTTATCTAGGTAACTTTTTATTGTATATCTTAAGTCTAGTCCTGTAATTGGGAAGCCATATGTAGACAAGACGATAATATGGGCCACAAACGAATGCTCCTCCTCCTTTGTGAACACAGTTTGACCGCCAGGTTTCTTCTTGTGCTTGTCATGGATCTTGGACAGCAGAGTGTTTCTGTGTATGGCATCCTGAAAAAGAAAATACCTGAGTAAGAAAATACTTTTGCTAATAAACTCAAATACTCTTAACCAGGTACTGGCATAACACAGTAGAAAAGGTCGAAATATAGGAACGTAGGTTTATCTAGCTAAAAATGTGAAAAGCTGAACTTACTTTTCTGCTGCTCCTCGAATGCTTATTTTTTTGTCCTTGATTTCGCTGAGGGCCGTCTGCAACACTTCGTCAGTGTAATTCATGTAGGATCGAGCACCTCTTTTTCGTACATAAACCCAAGGCATTTCTCTGATGAGTTGTATCTGTAAAAAGAACAAATAAGTTCAGGATTATAACCTCTAAAATTTTACTGGTCATAATAATTTTATGACATAACATTGCAGACCAAGTTAATTTCAATTAGAAATACATGAATAGTACTATATTAATATATTACGCTTATGATTACAAGATTTTTAATACAATTCAAGTTTACAAATTGCCAAAAATATATCGACGTTCTATGAAATACATTCAAGAGGTGAGTTTGTGACACTCAAGAAAGTGTCCTAAAGTCACCCCCTGATGTTGCCGAAAAACAATCAACATTTCGTATCAACTTATTTAAAAAAAAATTAACATGTATTTATATAAATATGATCACAACATTATATAGTATTAGGAAAACTTACCAAATTTGTCACAAATTCAGCAGCTTATTCTGTGCAAGTCAAAGTTTTCGAACTAACCTGAAAATTCACGAAAGCAACAACTTGGAAAAACAACATCTGATTGGTTGAAGTCCAGCAGAAGTAAGGTGACTAAGGCGAATAGAGTACTAATACATCCGGTGATTTCAACCATGTATCCAACAACGATGTCTGTTACTCAGTAAAGGCGGTAGATTCGAAAAAGTTGAAAAAGGAGATCCTGGCACAATCTCAACCGTAAGTCACAAAGTCACCCCGTTTGACGGTATATATATATTATATAAATTAAAACCGGAGACACGATATAAATAGATTGAAAACACTTGAAAACTTACATTAGAAATGGGGGAAATTTCCCCCATTATAATGATTCTAATGATTCTGCTTCTGGTTCCACATTCATCAATGAATCTGTTTTTTCACTGTTTCCACAACTAGCATTTGAATAGGAAGTAGTCTGTGTCATTTGTAGCAGTTTGTGGCCTATCTGGCCTTTCTGGATAATTTGTAGCGGTATGGCATAGTTCGATTCATGAATATTTCTATCATGCCCCATGAAATTTGCTAGATTGTTTACGTACCTATCATTTACGCCCAAAATTTGTGACATTGAAGCACAATGATGTCTCAGTCCTGTTGCTGTGAAATCTTTGGGGTTTTTCAGGTAATGTCGATGCTTTACTTCATCTATGATTTTTGTTCCATCAAATGTTGGTGTTGTCCCATTTCTTGAGAAAAATGAATGAGTTGGAAATAAGAAGTCGGTATCTGAGATACCAAATCCTACCTCTATTTTCCAGCAAACAATCAATTGCTTTCTTCATTATCTTTGTTATGAGGCAGGGTACGTTTCTAAATTTTTTCCTGGCACATGGAACAGCATTAGCTGCCCGGCACTCTCACATTCTTCAGTCCTGAGAACAACATTGCTCAAAGATTTCATTGACTCATTACCATAAATCTTCTCATAGTGGGCGGTTTTTGCTCGAACCACCTCACCAGGTCGATGTCTGTTCAGAATGATAATATGAGCTATTACACTTTTAGCCAAAACTTCATAATTCCTTGGAGTGGGGTTGAATTTTAGTTTTTCAATTAAATTGCAATAGCTTTCATCCAACTTTGAACAAACAAGGATTATGTCATCTGAGTCAGGCAATATATCATCTTTTGACATTAAGGTAAGCCATAGTCTAGTTATTCAAAATTTCTTTAAACCTTTTTAAAATGTATGAATTCAGGACTGCTTTCTCGTAGAATTATAGTACCCTTTAAAATTAATAAAATAATAAAACAAGAATACAAATTGTAACGTAACTACTAGTTTACCATCGTCAGGTTATAAAAATAAATTTATTTTTTATTATTATTTTAGACATATATGTTAATTATTATTATAAAAACAATAGGGTACTATAATTCTTCTAACATGTTTAAGAGGTTAGATGTCTTAAATTGGTGCATAAGTACTAGGAAATAAATACAGCAGGTAAGTTATAATACCGTATATTTCAAAAAGCCATAATAGCTATTACTAGGTCATATTAAAAATAAGTAGGATGTGTAACTAAGGAACTCCAGAAAAACTCAGATAGAGTTAAAGATACAAAACACAGTGTATTTTTAATAGTGCGAAGATGCAATTCAATGTATATAAAACTAAATCAATAGTTGAATGTGATATCAGTAGTGAAACTAAATTAATTTGAAAAATCTCTTTCCATCTACATGAGATATGTCTGAGTTGCTGGAATTTACGTCACTTGACATTGTAGCCTACTGATGCGTAACGTAGGTGTTATTTGCTGAAAATTGTCCATTGCTGTACCAATAAATCTCTTGGTTGTTTCGGCTGCATAGGAGAGCTGATTTGGGGCTGATTGTTAGTTGGCGGTTTCCAAACAAACTAGCCCTCAAAGCGATGTACAAATTCTTGGAAACAAGCATTTTTAAACATTCCATTCATTCCATTCTTAGGTTTTGTTTTTATGCTACTTTCTTTAATCATGAGAAAACAAAACGAACTATGTATTTTCCTATATTGTGATATGTCCATTTACACACTTTTGTATGTTAATTTACAGCATATTTCAACACTTTACAATTTCATTCCAATATGATATGTCAATTTAATTTTTTGCGCCCAGAGCCCTTTTCAAACCTTTGAATTATACTTTTATTCTGAAACTGTATGTATTCAGGGCTACTTATTTTTATTTATAAAATAACATTATAGTACCCTTTTTTGTAAAGTTTTTTTATATAAAATAACAAATTAAAACATCTTGTTTTGAAACCACATCATCTTTAGGTCTTTAAAAATGAACGTTTTACTAATAGTTTTTTTTTATTTTCAATTAAAAAAAAACGTTTATTTTGAACATGTCTTATTCACATTCTTTTAAATATTTTATTAAAACGTTTATTTGAAATTTATTTTTGAAACCTGAAGATGATGTGAAACATCGAAACTAGTTGTTTTAATTTGTTATTTTATATTTAAAACTTTTCAAAAAAAGGTTACTATAATGCTATTTTATAAAACTTTTGTTCTAGTTTCTTGATTTTAAAATCAATATTCAAACTATTTTTACATGTATTGAATTATTATTTGCCTCGAATTTGCGGTGTAAAGCGTTTTGATCCCCAAAGTTACTTGCTAGCTGGATGCTCTAGCATCCAATGAACTCCTTTCTTTCAATTTATCCATCATGGTTGCGTGGGGTATGTTATATTTTCTTTCTGTCTCTCGAATTCTGGCACCATTCCGTATCTCATTGATGGCATTTGCAACATCATCACGAGTATATTTTTTGGGCATCTGAAAACAATAATATTTTGATAATAGATTGAATGAACCAGTACCCGACCAGCATCTTGTACCAATAACCAACCAGTGGTCGGATATTGGAACCAAGCTATATAATAAAGCCATAATGGAACCAATATGTTTTCTATATCAAATACAGTACAATAACAGCAACAGAGAAAGAAGTACAGTCATACCCAATACCCGACCAGTTGGTCGGTAACTGGCAAACCCCCAACATTATGGTTCCAGTAGCCGACCATGTCATTTTTTTCATTAAATATGCAAATAAATTGAAACTTGTAATGCCAATTGAAAGCCCTTGTTTTTCTCAATGTAAAAACGTTACCACGCCGTAAAATTATTAGAAATAACAGATTTATGGTAGAATGAAAGAGCTGCTTACCTTCCACGCTCCTAAATCCTTTCACCGCTCAGTAGCCATCTTGCCAGTAGTACCAACTACAAAAACATTCTGCGGCTACAAAACTGGTGGGAAAATTCGGGAGGCATTTTCAAATTCTTTTAAAAACCCTAAAGAGATAGGAAAAAATTAAAAATATGCGAATTTCAATTAGAATCTCTTAAAATCACAAATTATTTTCCAAATGGTCGGTAACTGGTTAATGGTCGGTAACTGGTGCATTCATCCTACTGATGCGTAACGTAGGTGTTATTTGCTGAAAATTGTCCATTGCTGTACCAATAAATCTCTTGGTTGTTTCGGCTGCATAGGAGAGCTGATTTGGGGCTGATTGTTAGTTGGCGGTTTCCAAACAAACTAGCCCTCAAAGCGATGTACAAATTCTTGGAAACAAGCATTTTTAAACATTCTATTCTTAGGTTTTGTTTTTATGCTACTTTCTATAATCATGAGAAAACAAAACGAACTATGTATTTTCCTATATTGTGATATGTCCATTTACACACTTTTGTATGTTAATTTACAGCATATTTCAACAGTTTACAATTTCATTCCAATATGATATGTCAATTTAATTTTTTGCGCCCAGAGCCCTTTTCAAACCTTTGAATTATACTTTTATTCTGAAACTGTATGTATTCAGGGCTACTTATTTTTATTTATAAAATAACATTATAGTACCCTTTTTTGTAAAGTTTTTTATATAAAATAACAAATTAAAACATCTTGTTTTGAAACCACATCATCTTTAGGTCTTTAAAAATGAACGTTTTACTAATAGTTTTTTATTTTCAATTAAAAAAAAACGTTTATTTTGAACATGTCTTATTCACATTCTTTTAAATATTTTATTAAAACGTTTATTTGAAATTTATTTTTGAAACCTGAAGATGATGTGAAACATCGAAACTAGTTGTTTTAATTTGTTATTTTATATTTAAAACTTTTCAAAAAAAGGTTACTATAATGCTATTTTATAAAACTTTTGTTCTAGTTTCTTGATTTTAAAATCAATATTCAAACTATTTTTACATGTATTGAATTATTATTTGCCTCGAATTTGCGGTGTAAAGCGTTTTGATCCCAAAGTTACTTTTCCTCTTCAGTCCTGAGACATCCTTGATGTTCAGAAATTATAATTGAAATCGACTATTTGGGTCCTAGTAAGTCATTTAGAACTAATTGGGTGCATTAAATTTTTTTTGGGAGGGGCGCAGCAATTTGTACACGAATGTGTACGTTAGGTCCCAAGGACTACTTTGTCCGAAATAATTAAAAGCCTGGAATGGTGTTCTATTCTGACAATAATTCACTATTCATAACTTAAAAAATCTCATTTATTGTAATTTATTTTTTTTAATATGTGATAATAGTTTTTTTTTGTAATTACCAACTTAGAAATAAAACTTCAAATACTATACTAAGATACCATAAGATACCATAAGTTCAAAACAAGTTTAAAAAATGATGAACTAAGTGGATAGATAGTTTTGAATTTGTTAATCCATTACATTCTGCATTGTTTAGATCATAATTCAATAGATTGATAATTGAATTTCACAAAAAACGATGTCCTATGTGTCCTATGTACAAATGTTCTTATGTGTCCTATTGTCCTATGTGTGAAATTCAAGAAAACAATTCCTTTCTTTTAGAACAAAAAGAAACACCTTGCATGATACACACATCATTTTTGTTCTTCCTGAGCAAGTAGAATGTCTACAACTTTGTGCAACTGGAAGATCCATGGCTTTTGGAAGATGTAATGCTTCTTTTGTTCTCTGGTCATGATGAGGAACAGGAACATTCCCTGGTCTTCCTGCTGATTTTTTCTGGGCGGGTCTCTAATCCTCTAATTCTGAATCTGAATCTGCCTGTCTTTTTTTCCAATTATGAGAAGTTGAGCCAGGTACATTCTGAAATAATGGTGGTTCATAACATTGCTTTTTGAAACCTGCTTTTCTAGACAGTCCGACTTGTTCCTGAGCCAGCTGTTTACACAAGCCAGGTCCAAAAAATGCTCCATGAAGCAAACAGTCCATTTAATTGTCTTGTGGTAGAATCTGTAGTGTGCTCTCATTCTGTTCTGTAGATCCACACCTCCCATGTTCATGTTGTACTGCCGCAGAACATTGGGCATTTCAACATCAACATCTTGTTGCTCTAGAATAGCGCCTGGTCTCTGTAAGTGGTTCAGCACCATGTTGGGTGGATGCCATGGTGATCACCTTGTTGTCGACCCATTTGAGTGCAAGTACAGTCTCCTCATCATTGATCTTTGTATCAAACGCACCTCTTCCCTCTAGAGTTAGATCTGCATCAGACTTAAAGTCAATATTGGGCAACCTTTGTTTCATGGTAGTGCTGGTCCCTGAAATTCCCTGCTCTTTCAAGGCTTTTGGAAGTGCTAGCCCTGTAAAATAGCGGTCAAAATAGAAGTTAGTCCCAGGGGGGCATGTTTCAGCAAGCCTCAAAACTGCACGACCTCCAGTACCTAGTTTCGAATGCCCCTCAATTTCGGGATGGAGTCTCATCGTTGTCTTCCCTTGATAAACTTCAAAGTCCAGAATAACGCCTTATGCGTCTTTTGTGCATAGTACATAATTTTTCAAACCAGTTGGGTTTCGCTTTCGTGGATCAAACTGCCTGAACACAAAATGGCCAGTAAATGGGATGATTTGTTCATCAATACTTGCATCCTGTTGCCTAGGAATTTTGAGCACAGCAGTTATAAATTTGTGAATGACTGGCCTCCCCTTCCATAGTCTATCATGAGTCTTCATTTCCTGATTGATATCATCATCATTTACATATCATATAAAGTATTTCGAAAGTTGATTAGCAATAATGTTTGCCGACAACAGGGGAGGATATAGAGGGGGAAAAGCAGGACTGTCAAGAGAGCTTACATGGCTGTGGGAAAAGGAAGCTCCTTTCCAGAAGTAATTTATAAAAATTCCCTACAGCGATTATGACGAAACTTCATTTCGAATTGTAAGCTTTTCAAGTATATTACTGAAGAAAAATATATCTCTGGATTCTCAAGAGAGAATTAAATGGCCGTACAAGTTTCGGCTTCTTCTTGGGACTACATTTTCCAGAAGTAGGGGAGAGTGGGGCGCATTTGATCAATTTTAAACATTTATTTTTGTATTTTTCAATTATGACAGTTTGAATTGAACAAATATATTTACAGATACCTCATACATTTGGGTTAATAACTTTGGTCTTATTAATACAAAATGTTGAAAATTATTAACTAAAGAAATTGTTTTAAAAACTTATGCATGTTGATCAAATGTACCCCATTGTGGGACACATTTGATCAAGTTATATAAAAAATGAAGGTGATGGTGCTGCTTCAACTGAGATTAGAGTAAGACTATCTGTTAGATCAATTGCTTGTTCAACAAGGGTTTTATTACTTGCATTGTCAACATTATCATGTTGACTTGTTTCTTCATTTACTGCAGCACATGCAAATTCATCTTCAGAAAACACAGTTGAAGAATCAGTGGCGGCTCGTGGCTATTATAGATGGTGAAGGAATATGATAGCAAACAATAGCAAAACCCCTACCCCAAACTCAACGAATTCCCCCCCCCCCCAAATACTGTTCTAATGTACCAACTGTACCTTCATAACATATTTAATTGAGACGTTCTCCAACAAACAGATTCAGAAAATTTGTTTTTATCGAATTTTAAAATAAATCAGTTGCTATGAAAATTTCTTCTCTTTCATCCAATATACAATAATATTGGAAATGATGAGAAACAATCACTTGAAAAATAGAATAATTGATTCAAGGCAAAAACATTTTGTTGACTCACCAATTTCCAGTCCTCATCTCTTGAAAATCAAATCAATCCTTCGATCTTTCAAGGCAGAAAAACGGTCAATCAGATCATCTTCCAATGGTGTAGTCTCACTTAGCTTTTTGAGAAGCTCCTTCTCAATAGAAATCAGTGCTAATGACGAAAGTCTCTGCTGTGAAATGGTGTTTCTTAAATACGTTTTTAGTCTTTTGAGACACGAGAAACTACGTTCCACAGAGGCACTTGTTGGTGGTAACGTTAACACCAAACAGAATAGTTTGTAGACTTCTTGAAACACGTCTTCATGCACATTGTTTTCCCTCATACGGTGAATTATTGTCTGAGATGATTGAGTGTACAAGGATTCATCCCTATAAAAAAGTTCCAGTTCATTCTTCAGACGTTCCTTCCTGAATATCAATGGGTAACTTTCAACCAGATTTTTCAACTCTTCTGCAGGGAAATTGTTCTTGTAAAGATGAAATTTATTACTGTCCGTTAATGATGCAAAAATTATTTTTGACAAATCTTGGAAGCGTGTATTAAACTCCATGATCACATTGTCCAGAATTTCATAATAAAGAATTTTGTAGTTATCGAAAATGTCTTTTTCTGATGAAGGTTTGAACTTTCTACTCCCATGTTCATTGTCGAGAGGTGTTTTTTCTACAGCTTTACTGAACAACTGATTGTAAATATCATCATTTCTTTTATTATTTATCAAGTCCACAGTATCGCGAATTTTCACTGAACAATAATTTATATCCAATGATTTTTTCTGTAGAACGTTAAACAGAATGTCTGTTGTTGAGAATATGTCATCAAAAATAACCATGAGGAAGGTAAATTCAAAGTCATTCAAATTGTTCAAAAAACCAACAGCTTGACACATGGAGGACGAATCAGAATTTGAATTATCTCTTATAGCTATAAAAACATCCTTCAGTTGATCCCAGTTTTCAACTATTGCAGATACAACTCTGGAGTTTGAAGACCACCTAGTATCTCCAGCTGATGGAATATGCTTACCAATCAATTTCAAATAATAAGAACGCTTTGATGACTGGTGAAAAAAAGTCGAAAATCCACTCAGTGTTGCAAAAAAAATACGGCATTTTGTGATTCTTCGAGTCAAACTCTGTTGCAATACTAAATTTAAACGATGAGCCATACAATGCACAAAAAGAGCTTGTGGAGCAACTTCTTTGATTTTTTTTTTAAGTCCATTCAAATGGCCAGACATGACACTTGCTCCGTCATAGCACTGTCCTATCAATTTTTTTTCAAAATTTAATGGTTGCAACACTTCTTTTAAAACTTCAAACAATCGATGAGCAGTTTGATCAGGGGAAACATCGTGGAATCCCAAGAACCTCTCGACTAGTCTTCCATCAATTGCCACGTATCTTAAAATTATTGAACATTGACAAAATTGACTTATGTCTGTTGAATCATCAACTTCCAAAGAGAAGAAAGAAGTACCTTCAATCTCTTTACAAATATTTTGGTTTATATGGTCAGCTATACACTCTATAACCTCATTTTGTATTGTCTTTGAATCACCAATAAATACAGCTTTCACTTTTTCAAATTGTCTTTTCACTTCATCGGGACTATTTTCTAAAAATAGACTGAAAAGTTCTTTGAAATTACCACAATTTAGAGAAGTATTGCTTTTGTCGTGGCCGCGGAAAGGTAATTCCTGTTTTCCTAGGAATAGCACGGTTCGAACAACAATTTTTAATAACAGCCTGTTTAACCTGACATTTTCATTGTAATTGGCCACAAATAATCTTGATGATTCTTGAAGAGCATCACCCATTCTATTAAGGTTTGTTTTCAATTGTTTATACTGTAGCATTGATTTCAAATGTTCAGCAGAATCGGAATGTTTATGTAGAGATCTGGATACATTTGTAAAATCTTGGAAACCTGTATAAGTCCATGATGTTTTCTTCGTGCTTACAAGCAAGCAGGGCCAACAAAACAATGAATTCAGATGAAAACTGCCACATAACCATTTTATATTCACTGTACCATGACTTTTTGAAATGAACAGTAAAGCACTTGCCTGAGGGTCTATTTATTTTTTTGTCTACATTTAAAGTTGGTGTAGGACGAAAATCATCACAGCTCAACAAATCTTTTTTGTCTTCTTCTTTCCAACGATTGAATGGAGTTTCTAAAAGACTACACACTAAATCATTATGCACTTCCATTTTAAAACGCACCAAATCAACTTCTAATCTGAACTAAAGGCTAAAGACATCATAACTTTATGGAACTGCATAAATCTGGCTACAAACACTGAACAGAAAACAGTTCATAGTTCATAACACTAGAACATAACCTAAAAAGCGTTTCCGCGCTGCTTCAGCTTGAGTCGAGTAGCTTGGAAAGTAGATAGGTCGGTCAACAAGCAGGACGGTCAACCGGTTACACCCCTAGTTAGTCGAACATAGAAATTGAAGGACTAGCCAGAGCCTGTCACCAGCTTCGCTACACCCACTGTTGCCAAGTTGCGTTGTCATGGTAACCGGTCTATTTCGCTCGTAAAACCAATTTGAATTCAATCGCGACGTGAAAGACTAGACTACTCTCGCAAAATTCCTTCACTTGAATGCTTGAATCTACAACACAGTAGCCTACACAACAGTACAGTTCGGCGCTCGGCCGCTCTTCCCTTCTGCGTTGTAATATCAACTCTGAAAGCTGAAAGTTTAGAATTGCTAACAATAAAAAAAGCACATATTTTACGATATTTTTTCAATATTGAAATTTTATTTTATTTTCAAAATTATAGGTGAAAATTCCTTCACTTCCGTCACCTGGCCGGCTGCCCCTGTGAAGAATGAGGCCATATGCAGCACTGTTTGAACCCTGAAATGATGTTTTTTCTGGTAAATGATTGGTCATAAGCTTGAGAACAAAAACCTGTCAATTCACTGATAACAATTTTTTGACCTGGGTGGCTAACCAACCAGTCATTTTGAGTCATTGACAGTGCTCTCTTGAATGGCTCAAAAGCTGTCACATCTAGTGGCTGCAAACGATGTCTGCAGTGTGGAGGCAAAATAAAAATTACTATGCCATTGTCTCTGGCATACAGAATGTTTTCTAAGGAGCAATGTGATTCATGATTATCCATGATTAACAGTATCGGTGATTCTTTGGTGCAGCTTGTGTGCTTCTGGATGTGTTCAAGAACTTTGTAGAACAGAATGGATGTCATCCACCCACTTTGAGGACTGTTGGCAAGTCCAATACTACCTGTTACAGATCCTGTCATCAGAGAATCATGGAATCGAGCTCTCGGAAACACAAAAACTGGGGGGATGGTGTTTCCAGCTGCGTTAATAATGGCACACATTGTGGAACACATAATGGCACACATTGTTATCATGCTTCCTCTCTCAGTTGAAACAGCTTGTCCAACTTGTTTCGATCCTTTCCTTGCAACTGCATTGGGAGCTTGAACCAAAAGTAGGTATACCCGTCTCATCGCAATTATATTTTTTTTCTGGATTGAATTTGTATTTTTCTAAGACCTCTTTTAAGTTGGCTTGAAATGTATCTACATTTAATTTGTTGAACCCTGTTGTTCGTGCAATACTTGTATTCTTTGGTTTTCTTAGAGAAGATTTATTGTGGCGTTTCATAAACGATCTTAACCAGTTAATTTATGCCATTTTTTTTCTTCCCATTTTTCTGGGCAGTGACCCAAATGAGCAGCATATTCATATGATGTTTTTCTAATCAAGTGATATGTTAATCCATAGTTTAAACTTGAACATTTTAAGATGTAATCTTCTAGCAACTGTTCTTCTTCTTCAGTAAAAACTTGATTGACCGTGTACTTAGACTGGTATTTAGAAACTGGCTTTACTGTAACTTTAGGTCTTGAATCTTCGCCCTTTTCATTTGCTTCTGTAGGTCGCTGTTCTGAAGGTATGTTGGCTTTTTTCTTCTGAAGCCTGTAGTACAAAGTGGCATAATTTTGACCATGCACAGCATCAGCTTGCCGTATTGGCATTTTATTTTGAGTTACATCAATAAGAGAGGCTTCTACTTCTCTTTCATTGGATGAGTTTTTTTCTTTACATAATTACGGACCATTTCAAATCTGAAACAAACAATCAGCACAATTAGATGGTATCTATATCAAGATTCACAAAAATTAGAGGTTGATATTTCAGATCGACATAATAATAGGCTATAATGTTCATACCAATTTCATTTCTACAAGAGGAGATAAGGTATTAGGTCTAATTTTAAAAGTAGGCATATAGGCCTAGGCCAATAGTGTGCCTAATGATTGGCCTCAACATGTATTTACTATTAAAGGCTTAAAAACTAGGTTAAACAATCTATTTTATTGTATTTATGAAAGTAAAGTCTTGGTCTAACTCTGGAGGTAGGTCCTAGGTCAAAAGTAGACTAATAATATGGCCCTTCTAGTGTTTACTCATAAACGCCTTAAAACCTAGGTCAAACAGCCATTTCTCATGATTATTTTTACATCACAGTAAAAATATAAGTTGGGGGTACATTTGATCAGTTTATTATTGGTGATCAAATGTGCCCCACAATGTATGACTTAACTAAAATAGGTTAAGCAAGTTCTAAGGACAAGTAATCTTAAGGTTAATCATACCAAAATATAGCAAAAAGTGTATAGTTACCCTTGAAATGCAGTAAAATATAATAGTGATGCGGGTTGATCCTTGATATTCTTCAAAGTATATATTCAAAATCACAATTTTAAGGTTGAAAAATGGAGAGCAACCACTCTCAACTAACAAAAGCATCCAAGATGGAGGACAGGCGTTGACAAAGCTTCGCTACAGGCTAGCCAACATGTAGGCACTGCATGTCCCTCTCCAAATTTAAAAAAATGAGGGAATTTCAAAGCTGATCAAATCCACACCACGATCAAATGTACCCCACTCTCCCCTAAGTTATAAAAATTCCCTACAGAAGATTTATGACGAAACTTCATTTCAAATTGTAAGCTTTTCAGTATATTACTGAAGAAAATATATTTCTGGATTCTCAAGAGAGAAATAAATGGCCATACTATACAAGTTTCAGCTTCTTGATGGGACTACAGTACTTAGTACTTATTAGTGTTATAGTACTTATATAATTGATAGCTACTACAGTGTAACTTGGTTATTGCATCCTCGGTCAACAGGGACATAATGTCATTCATTTATAGGTCCCGCCAAACTATCAGTAATTATTTATATTGTGAAAAACTCTGATTCAAGGTTTGTCAGAAAACTTACAGTTGAAGTGCTCAACAATCCTTACAGGCAGACCAGGCCTACCAACCTCTTTCATAATTATTGTATGATATTATAATTAGCTTGATAAATGAAAAAAAAACTAGGCTATACCATACAAAACCTTGAATATTTGTAAACTAAACCATAACCTATTTTCAAACGTTCATATTTGTTTATTAGTGAATAAACCATTACCAGCTACATTTTATATTGAAATACAGTAAGCTTACTAGCATTTAAAACAATAATGTGGTACTCACCTACTGAAGAGAAGAATTTTCTTAATATTACTTTCTCAAGCTAGGCCTAGTAGATTAGAAATTTTGGAAATGAGATCAAAATTTAAATGCATATAAACCAAAACATTTTGTTAGTTTTGAAGATACAATATATCAGGTTAGTAGGTGTACCCTACAAATGCACTGCAGAAAAAGTTCTGGAGCTTTTTGGAAATAGTGTGAAAGTGATGGATGGCAAAGACGGGGTAGTGATCGTGAAGAGGCCTGACGGTTCATACACAGAGGACGCGCTTGTGCTTTTCATGGATGAATTGAATTGGAAATTTCTTTATTCATCAAAATGCACAAAATACATCTGAACAGTGTCAAATTACAACAAGAATTATTAATATCGTCACAAAAATCATCCTTTACACATAAAGAAGTCACAAATTTTGATAAAAAACAAGATTCTAAAATCTTGCAGTCAAATTAACATACTCCTGCAAAGAGTATAGGGATAGTCCCACCAAATATTCCTTCAATTTTTTTTTGTAGGTATTCAACCTCCTCTATTTCTTTCAAATCTCTAGGAAGTATATTGAAAAATTTTCTCCCCATATAAAATGTTTTTTTCTTAAAGAAATCCAATCTATGCCTCTCCTCGATCCTTCCAAATCTGGTGTTGTGCAGATGAAGCAGAGGCTATCAAAGCAGTGCATAACCACCTTTAACTCATCTGCGACAGATACATAGAAATTTACAGGATCTCAAAGAACGTCACTCAGCATATTCTGGACTGGTCAATTGGTGAGAAGCAGCAAGCATACATATCTGGCTCTACATATCTTCATTTTGACGACGAGGTTGAGGACTTTTGATTTCAGATTCGGATTCAGCGCCCTTGAATTAGTAGAATGGTTCGCGGGAACTCTAAAATAGTCGAAAATAAAAACTCTTTGAGCACTTTAATGTTATTAATGAAGAATTCTATTTCTATGAAGAATTTGGTTGAACTTATAGCAAAAAAGTACTAGTACTGTAAAATAATAATACCAGTGTTTCCCAAAATTTTTTATAAGCTGTAGAATAAACATTTTTCAATTTTTTATTCAATAAAAATGTACTTATTTTCATATTATTTTTGTCTACTTGTGTGAAATTTTTAATGAGGAAGCTGAAATTCAATCACAATTTTTTGTCTCTACTTTTGTAGGGTAATATCGAGTATTACAACCTTTTTCAATCAATGAACTGTCATATTATTTCAAATACTATATTACACAAGATGTAAAAAGTTCTATACCGTTCTTATTGGGAGCTGGTTGAGGCTTTACAGTATTAAGTATAAAGGTTCAATTCTCTATCTACTGATACGCTGTGTGGTGTGTGTCTGTGTGAGAAAGAGAGAGATTGATTGATTTTATTGATAGTGTTCTAGGCCTCGACAGACCCATTGCACAAAAACAGCATTACAAAATATATATCCAGATAATTAAACAAAATAAACGATAGTATCATGGACAAAATAGTATTAATGCAATTAAGAAAAAGAAAAATTAGTAGATAATTGGAAAATGACGGATTAATTGTTATAATTATAAGATCTATCCAGGAGGAAGAGAGAATAGAGAAAAATAAGGGGGCAGGGAGAAGTGATGAAGAAGGGAAGTAAAACACACACACACACACACACACACACATATATATATATATATATATATATAATATATATATTATATATATATATATATATATATATATATATAGAGCAGGCAGTCTGCTCGGTTGAGGAAGGAGACTCAGTCTCCGAAAATTTCCCCATTTCTAATGTAAGTTTTTAAGTGTTTTCAATCTATATCTTGTGTCTCCTGTTTTAATTTATATTACAAACTTTAATCTATATATATATATATTATATATATATATATATATAATCTAATCTATATATATATATATATATATAATATATATATATATATATATATAGCACATAACAGAAGACACTTTAAAGTATATATATATATATATATATATATATATATATATATATATATATATATATTATATATATATATATGCTAACTTTTAAAAATTCGCGGATGGATGAATATGCTAATATATCAACCGGGTACATCCGATAAGCAGTTTCACTTACTTGCTGACGTTTTGCCATTATAACAAATAACATCCTCGGAGCGCAGTTTTAGCTACACTGACTCCTGCGTGTGTTTGGAAGTTCTTCCACGTGGTCGAAGGGAGTACCTCCTCCCCCCTCCTTCTTCCACGTGTTCGGCCTGGCGCTGTTGGGTGAATGGAATTCCCGGAGAAGTGTCTGGCTTTTGTGCTGTGTTGAGAATGATTTTCCAAAGGGAAGAGATATTTGTACTGTCATCTCTTTTGTTAAGGCTCCCTTGTTTCTCTATTTCTAGGGCCTCTCGTACAATCCTAACCCGAAAATATTGAATGTTGGCCATTTGTTTTGAATTCTTAAAATTCAGTATTCATTTCGACACCGAGGTCGAGGACTGATTGGTGGACTCTGTTCAGGCGACCTGCAAAACAGCTGCCTTGGGCGCCCGATGATCCCTGGCCAGAACATTGGACATTTTGTATCCTGTGCACTGTATTACTTGTATGCAAAGCATACATCAAAGCAGCATTTGACTGCATCGACCATGGTGACTTGATAGAGGAACTTCATTATTACGGTTTTTGGGGAGTGTCTCTAACACAGTCTTACCTGAAGATTTGAAAGCAGGCCATCTGCGTCAATGGAGAGTGGTCTGATGTAGGTGTCCTGAAGTATGGCATACCTCAAGGATCCGTCCTGGGTCCTCTATTATTTCTAATAAGTATAAATGATTTGCCTCACAATGTTTTGAGCAGAGCAGTATTATATGCGGATGATACTACCTTTTTGAATGTCTAATCATATGGCTACGCTCTCAAATGTTGTTAATAACTTACATGATGAAGCAGGAGCCTGGTTCAGAGCAAATGACTATCTTTTAAATGCTAATTAGACTGAAAATGTCATATTTAGTCTGAGACCATATGATAATGAATATATTCAGCAGATATTGTAAACAATGTTTAATTTTTAGGGGTACACATTGTTCATCAAATGACCTGGGGAAAACACATTGATTATTTAAAAGCTAGGCTTTCAAGTCATCTAATCCCATTGGATCTCTGAAGCAATGTGTGACTCCACACAGTATGAGAATGGCTTACTTTGCATTTTTCCAGTCCCTTATTAAATACTGTATTCTTGTATGGGGCAATTCTCTGAGGGTTGCAGAGATATTGAGGTTGCAAAAGAAAGTTGTTAGAATTATCAATGCTTCAGGTTCCTTGGATCACTGTAAGCCTATATTATTTATAAAATTGAATATTAAGACTGTCATCAATCTTTACATCTTTGAACTTGCTGCTTACTCTCTAAAGAAATTACTGGAAACAACATAATGAACATGTCCACTCACACAGTACACATAATAGTGGTAAAATGAATTTTCAATATTGCAGATTTTTAAGATGGTCAGGCAATGCATTAAAAAGGTTGATACCTAAACTCTTAGCACCTCTAGCAAAAAGGGTTGTTCGATGATGTTCATCTCTAAGATGATGACGTCTCCTTGTTTCATAGAAATGAACCATAGATTCTCTATTCAAATCGTTCTCATTTTTCTTTATCAAGCAAATACATTCAAGAATGAAAAGGCTGGGGAGAGGAAGGATTTCAAGCTCTTTGAAGTAAGGTCGGCAGCTTGTTCTCACTGTCTCACCTACCATAACTCTAATGGCCCATTTTTGGACTCGGAATATTTGAATTGATTCTGTTGAGTTTCCCCAAAACGCGACTCCGTATGACAGAAGGGAATGAAACAGTGCATAGTAGACGCTTTTCAAATTCTTAATATTTAACAAAGGTTTTACGCTCCGAATCACAAAAACAGCAGAGTTTAGTTTCTTTCGCAGATGGTCTATGTGAGGCCTCCAGGACAGTCCGTCATCGATAACTACACCCAACACCTTGATATTTTCAACACATTCAATTTCTTGGTTTTTTATTCTTAAAGGTGCTCTCTCGGCTGACCTGAAGCTAATTTCTTTTGTTTTTCTATAGTTTAAAGATAACATGTTTGCTCTAAGCCAAGTGTCTAGTTTTTCAAGAGCAAGCTCACAATCGGTCTTCATGTTCTGTTGGTTTTTGCTTTTCACCATGACACTTATATCATCGGCGTACATTATACATTCGAAAGGAGCGAGATGAGCGGGCAAGTCATTGATGTAGAGGATAAACAGGACCGGGCCCAACACAGACCCTTGAGGAACGCCGGATCCTGTTTTTAGCCATTGAGAATAATAAACTTGATGGAGACCCTCCAGCTCGACTCTCTGAAATCTATCTTGGAAATAAGAATGAAACCAGCTCAGCACGGACCCACTTAATCTATAATATTGCAACTTATTCAACAATATCTCTATGTTAACTAGGTCGAACGCCTTTGATAAATCGGCGATAAGACCGCATGCTTTATAACCCTCGTCTACCGCCGAAAGCACCCCATCTATGTAGTGGAAAAGTGCGTCGGATGTTGAGAGTCCTGGCCTAAAACCGAACTGTTGTTGTGTTAAAAAACCTGTTTCTTGTAAGTGGGTCCTCAGTCTGTCTAAAACGGCATATTCTAAAAGTTTTGAAAATACGGGTGGATTACTAATAGGTCTGAAATTTGCGGGATCTTTTCGGTCACCCTTTTTGTATAGAGGAATCACCTTACCTAATTTAAGTTTTGACGGTATAATTCCTCTGATCAGAGATTCATTGAAAATATAAGTTAAAGGATTGAGAATTGTTAAGGCTGTTTGTTTCACCAAACTGTTAGAGATTCCAAATGTGTCGCATGATTTTTTGTTTGATAGAGATCTTATTAACTTAAAAACTTCTTTACGGTCAATCAATTTAAATTTATTCAATTCTACTGGTTCAGAGTCACTACGGTTTGGAGCTGAATCTTTTAAAAATCTTTCATAGTTGTTAATATTTGTAGTGTCTATTATATTTTGAGATATTTCGACTGGAGTATTTACATAGTAGCTGTTTAATAAATTAGCCGCATTTTCCCCTGTTCTTATGAATCCGTTTCTATCGGAGACACTAATTTCTGTTTGATGCTCTGAGAGTTTAGCTGATTCCGACTTGACCAATCTCCAGACAGCTTTTGTTTTATTGATTGACGTATTTATATAGTTGTTTGCTGCAATTTTCTTGGCTCCTACTAGTACCTTTCTATAAATACTTTTATAAATTTTTACATAAGTCTCAAGACTAAAATAGGCCAATCCTGTTTGCGTCAATATGGAAAACATCATATTACGGTTAGAATAGCTTTTCACTAACAAGTTCAAAGTTTTCAATCTATTTCCAGATACTCTTATACCTTTAGTTATCCAATTCAACTTGTTATCTTTTATACTCTTCGATGTTAGTCTTGGAATTGAGCTATCAAAGTGTTTGAGATAAATTGCAATAAAATTTTTGAACATTTCCTCCACGTTTCTACTGTCATACACAGGCTTCCAAGTTTCTTTTTGAAGGCTCTTATTTAAAATATACAACGTTTTATCATTAACTAGACGAAAAGTTTTTTTGTTTGCTTTTGAGGAAAATTCAACTCGATTTTTTTCTACTTTTTGTTTTTCCGTCAAAATAGACGCTGCACCTCATGGTCAGTGAAAGTACAGGGAATGGTACGCGCGTGACATAAAAGCGGAGGATGACTAGTTATCAAATAATCAATTTCTGTTGCTGATCTCTGGGTAATTCGTGTTGGTCCTTCACTTATCTTCGACAATTTAAACGTTTCAAGTAAATTTCTAAGTAACGTTTTGTTGTTACTTTCTGATAAGTAATCAACGTTGAAATCCCCACATAAGAACAGCATTTTTTGCTTATCTTTAGTTGCTTTTGCAAGGGCGGACCGAAGGCGTTCAATGAATATGCTGAAATCAGAATTTGGTGTGCGATAAATACATAAAATTATAACTTTCTTTGTCACATTCCTTAATTTTATTTCAACCGCAGATAATTCGAATGAATTTTCAAGACCAAGATTAGTTAAATCCTCTCTATTGCTGCAGCTGGTGACAGATCTTCCTCGTACAAAAATACATGAGCCACCGCGCGCTCTAATGCTCCTGCTATAGTGAGATTTGAGAAAATATTCGGGTAGAGAAAATGCAGTCAGCTCCTCATCTTTTAACCAATGCTCTGTAAAGCAGAGAACATCGAAATTTGCTTTATCGTCGGTCAATAACAACTCTAAGTCTAGTTTTGAATTTGGAAGGCCCTGACAGTTTACATGAAATATGTTGCAACCTATAAAAAAGACTCTCTATTTAATTCTTCAATAGTTGAAATATGGATTGGTCTCTTTTCAGCGGTGCTAGTGGGGGCGACCGAAGTCCCGATTATATGATCCTTGAAAAGCCGTATGAGTTTTTTTTTCCTTTGTGTACATTCAGGTGTAGACCGTGTCTGGTATAATCTGTTATTTCAAAATTGCTCAGATCCAGAAATTCAATGTTTCCACTACCATTCATTTGTCCTTGTATCCATGAATTAAGTTTACAGACATTTACATTCATCAGTGGTCTATCGTATCTGAATGGTATAGTTGAAATTGTCACATTAGTATGACTAGCTGTGTTCAATATTTTTTGAAAGTCGAAGTTTTTAGGTTGCTCCATTCCATCAGTCACATCATTACCACCTGCTAGAATTATGACCTTATCTTTCTTACCAAAATCTCTAGTTAAATCCTTGATATCATGAGTTACCCCGTTGAAAGAGGCGCCCGGTTTTGAAAAAACGGTCACTTCAAATCCCTTATCTCTAACTTCGTTGTTTAAATCCCAGCCAATATTTTTTCCGTGACTGTCTGACAGTATCAATACCCTCCGTTTTCTGTTTTTCTTTCTCCCTTTTCTGAATGTTGAATTATTATATTTTACTGTATCAGACATGTTTGGATTAACGTGATCTTTTGCAATTTCGTTTAGGATATCGAAGGAGTTTTTTCTTTCAAATGTTTCTATGTTTGCTGTAATACGTGTTTCTATCTCACCGGGAGAGTAGAAGTTTCTAAGATCGTATGCTTCCAACTCTAGTGTTTTACATTTACTCCTCAGAATAGTATTATCTGATTCCAATACCTCAATTGTGATTTTTAATTCTGATATATTTGCAGAAAGAGCTACGTTTTGTTGTTCTAATTCAATATTATTTTTCGTCTCATTTTCGAGCTCATTCACCCGCAACTGTAGTAGATTTATTTGGGATTCACTTTCTTTCTTTGAAGAATCCAACTCAATTTGAAGGTTCATTAAGTGGGATATTAAATCGTCTCTTTGTTTTAGAAGATCTGGAGAATCCTCAGTCGTTTTTCTAAGATTATTCGTATGCGATGATTTACCTGATGCGTTTTTCAATTCGATTTTCGGAGAGGAGGGGGTATTCTGCAATAATCTAGATGAATCCATCAATGCTTGCGCGTCTTGTGCAGATATGAAGGGCGACTTGATGGGTGTAACTTCGTCTAATAATTCAGCTGAATGTTCAGTTTCGTCCTGAGCCTTCAAGGGGGTTCTAATTGAAGGTGATTGAATAAATGGTGGTGAAGAGCTCCCTGAGGAGCTGGGCGATATTTTTGGGGATGAAGTGATGATAGAGGTGTGATTATGAGTACCTAACACCCCGCCGTACACCTTGGCTTCCTCAGAGTCCGTTCTTATGGACGCCGAACAAGAGCTTTTCAAGCAACGCCAAACTACGCGGCCGTCATTACGTCTGCCATCTCGTCGATATTTAAAACCGTTGAGCTCAATACCAGGTTTTTTTTGTTGGGTTATGAATTTTTTTATGGCACTCATTTTTAGGAATATATAATTATATAGAAACTATAAAAAGAAAAATTAAGATTAACTTCTACTACTGAATTACTGATGAGCTAATTAATTATAACTAATTAGTTATTATTATCGGCTAAATTCTACTGATGGATAATTATAATCTACATTATTACTCTACTGATTAATTATTATTAATCTAGCGAAAACGTACAGTAAAATGAGTTGATGTATGAAAATTAAGTAGTGCTATATATTATATGTTTTTCCACTTGAATATTTAAAAATAGTAAGGAAGATGCTTTATTCTATTGATTGGGAAGCAGAAAGAGATAAAATCGTTTACTTTGGATGAAGGAATGTGAGATATCGGTAGGTCTTTACTGAATTTACAAAACAAGAGTCTTATCTATCACGATAATTCTACTTGAGCATCGAACAATGATATCACTCCTTGATAATAAACCGCTTGCAATCCACCAATCAACGGATCCGGAGAAAAAAATTATTTCAAGTATAGTATAGTTATAATCAGGCGAAAAAAATTAATCGAACTGGATTATTTATTGTTGGTCGTGCCCTGTCCCGGCCCAGGCCACGAGCAACTTCCACAAGATGCAATGTTTACATGAATTCTACAAAGCAGCTTGCCAATTTAACATCCATTTCGGCCTGTACGGTTCCTTGTACAACGTCAAAAAAGCGACAAAACAACATATACAAAGTTCCACTCCAAAACGTGACTGAAATGAAGTCGGGTTTGAAAAGGAATGATATCAATTTTATTACTTCTAATAAAACGAAAATCTAGTAATGTTAGTAAGATAATACTACTGAAGCTACCATTAAAAATTAAAACTAACGATTTAAACTTCTGATTAAATATTCGGTATTGAGATATTAAGAATTAAGTTTGAATAATAAGCTACTGATTTATTATTTGATACAATTAAGATGATAGATTTGAATATACAGCTCTGTTAAACATAAAATTACGTATTTGATCGAGTAAGAGGTTAGTTTTTAGACTACAATCCAGCAAGAATATTCAATCCATTAAACTACAGTATAATCTTATCTGAGACTGCTCGAAAACACGACCGCTCTGCTCCAACGCTCTATCGCAACTCAATATACTCAAAATATATTGGTATATGCTGTGGAATTTTCATGTTTCTCCCATTCTCAAAATCACAACCGAGAGAATCATAACCATAAGCTGACGTATAACCGAATTGTAGGTATTAAGCATAAATAGGTATAACGGCAGCTTATATACGGTAGGTCGGTAGCCTATAGGTGAAACTACGTATGAAATGTTAGGCTATAATGGTACAGACTACAACTTTACTCGTACCTGAAATACAAACACAAATACAAATATTACTCGTAACTACTGATGAAATACAAACACAACACTCTTCCTTCTTTCTTCACTTCACGACTTGCTACTTGCTACTCAAAGCATGTAACAAGCACTTGATGGGGTGCTGATCGTGAAGATCATTCATACATAGGGAACGTGCTTTTGCTGTTTGTGGATGAAGCAGAGGCTACGATTACGCAATCTTCATTTTCGGGTGTATCTGGTTCAGCTGATTGAGGAATTCGAAAAGTTCTTCTTTACCATGAGGCCAAATGATAAAGATATCGTCGACATATCTCTTCCAAAGGGTTGGTTTCAGTTTTGTTCTACTGAGAGCTTCTTCTTCAAAATGAGTCATGAAGAGATTGGCTATGGCTGGAGAGAGGGGAAGGAGCCCCCATGGGATCATCTCTCAGTAGAAGCTCTCAGTAGAACAAAACTGAAACCAACCCTTTGGAAGAGATATGTCGACGATATCTTTAATTATTGCCGGTATTTCATTTTGTTACACAGTTATTTCATATAATATGTTCATCCCACATTTTTGCACACTGACACACCAAAAATTTAAGATGCATGATTTTTCAACGCATATACATTTTCTATAAACCATGGTTCATTCTTCACCGATTGAACAATTTCACAATATTATGATAGTTGGTTTCAGTTGGTTTGTGTGGAGTCATGCCCTCAAGATTTCTTTGTTGAGGTACAGGTATTTTTGGATCCGTCATTATGTTGTGTAAAATACAACAAGCTAAAATTACACTGTCCACTTTATCTTCGAGGAATTGGAGAAAAAAATATTATGAAATATGAACTCATTATTCCAAATGCATTTTCAGTGGTGCGATGTGGAGTGAGTCAGTCAGTTCAAAATTTGTCAAGTTTAGATTGATCTACTTACTTGGTTAAGTAAGTTCATCAGGACCACAAGAACAGTCTTTGAATAATTTTCAGAATTTTTTGAACTGCAGTTTTCTGTTTTTTAAAGGCTCATAATTTTTCAGTTGGTTTCTGTGAAGCCCTCTAGATTCTTTTGTTGAGATACTGCAATTTTTGGATCCATCATCATGTTGTGTAAAATACAACAAGCTAAAATTACACTGTCTAATCTATTTGGGCTTGGAGGAATTGGAGAAAAAATATTCTGAAATATGAACTCATTATTCCAAATGCATTTACAGTGTTGCGACGTGTCTGACTGTGTCTACAATATTGTGTAAGGTAATTCCAGGAGAGATGCCTCACCCAAGGAAATGACGTCATAAAAACCACTGGGACATCCAGAGGGGAATAGTATTTGGTGATTAAACATGGTTATCATTTGTCATCAACATCTGCTAGAAACATTCCAGGTTGTAAATCATACTGTTTTAAAATAGTTTCATTTATAACACTAATACATTTGGCCATCTCTCTCATGTGCCCGGGTGAGATGCCCTTTCTGTTTGGGAGAGATGCCCCATACATGAATATTGAGGTAATCTGAAAGAATTTAATTTTAAATTCTCAATGTTTTATTGTTATGTTAAGAATGAAATGAAAAATGTATTATTGAGTAGAAAATGAATCAAGACACTTAATCCAATCAATGCTATCTCTGGTTGTATAATAGTATCATCACATTTGATGGAGTTGGTTTCTCTATCACTTTAATTTTCACTGTTTGAGTCATCAACTTTGCTCCGTTTTTTCATGTTTTACATTTTTCTACTTCTTCTTCCTTTTTATTTTCTGTAATTTTTTGAGAAGATTTATTTTTTCGTTTTTCTCTTCCTGCTTTCTCCTTCTTCATTCTTCCTCTCAACATCAGACTTGCCTACATTCATTTTTTCAGCTATTTTACCAACTTTTTCCTCCTGTTTTTTTTCCTCTTCAATATGCTATGAAGAAGTGAGGACTTTTGCCATCTGCTTCTTCCTTTTCCTGGATTTTTCGCACAACTCAGGAACAGGAGAGATCTCGTGTAAGATTTCTGATGGGGCCATTTGGCTTCCTTTTATATTCCGTAAGCATTTTTCCTGTAGAATTTTTCTTAAATATATTAGATTGAATCAATGTCTAAAACCAGTTGTTATATTCATATTAACTCTTACATTGAATTGTAAATGGAGGGGGGTTTGTTTTTACTCTTCTATAATATTTGCTAAAGTTTACTGCTATCAATTAAACATCTACCGGTATTTGAATCCTCGATTGGTTGGGAGCTTTTAGTGGATTCGTTCATCCAAATGCATTGATTATCATCATTAACTAATTGTCACCTATTTTAGCAACTAGAAACTACAAGTCAGGAACTTCAATGAAAAATACTAATAAAATTCAACTTCAGGTTTATTGAACTCTCAATATATAGAACAAATTAATAAAAGTCAGGTAACATGTCAAATTTTCAAACAAAACAAAGTTATTCAGCAATCAATTCAGGTCAAGAAGACACTCAATTCTTAATCAATACATTTTGGGAACCTGCTAACTTACTGCAACTAAATTTGGGCCTCGGTCATTCTATGTACTAAATTTTGAGCTATTGTTAAGCGGGTTTACGACAGAGGACCGAGAGTTTACTTTTAAGAATGGAATTGTAACCTTTAAAAACAATATTTGAAATGAGGTTTTACCTGAAAGAGCGATTGAGCGAGCAATCGACACGAACCGATGTTATCAGAACATCAACTGACTGGAACTCTGGAAGAACGTCACAACAAGGTGGAAGGGTGAGGAGGGGGTAGGTACTGCTTGAGTTGATAGTCAATACACGCACTTCAAGTTTATGAGAATTCCAACCATACCGCCCACATAAAATGAACAAGGTTCATTTTAAGATAAAGAGTTTGTAGAATATGAATTATACGTAGCACAAATGAAGTGAAGAAAAGACTAAAGTTTATATAAAAAAATGAAGGTCAGTAAAACATTCTATAAAGATGAGTGAGTATCTTCGAAGAAAACACATTCAACGAAGATTTAATTACACTTGAAGAAAGACGATTATTCAATGGGGAGTATTATCAGACGATTAACAGCTCGTTTGATAATTCCAGTTGAGGTGCGGAGCGATACTACTCTTATCACCTTATGAATGCCGGGATGTACATTTTCAACTTTGGCCAGTGGCCAGACAGAGGGAGGCGTATTCATATTTTGAATCAGCACTATGTCCTGGTTTTATTTCTTCTGTGAACTTCTTCCACTTGTTTCTTTGGATCATCATGTGGAGTTATTCTGTGGACCACTTTTTCCAAAATGCTTGCACAATCTGTTTTAGATGACTCCAACATTGATTGATTGAAATCTTTTCATCAAGAGGAAATTCAGGAGCTTGGAGTAATGGACGAGCAGATATAAAATGACCCGGTGTCAGATACAATGCATTTTCAGAAGGATCTGGTGACAAATCCAGAATTGGACGACTATTCAATATAGCCTTAACTTGTGCGAAAATAGTTGAATACTCTTCCATGGTGAGGGGTGTTTCTCCAATTTGGTTTTTTATCAGTGTTTTTGCTGATTTAATATTAATCTCCCACATTCCACCAAATGTAGGACTACCGGGTGGTGAGAAGTGCCATGTAATTTCTCTTTGTATGAAATTATCATTGATTTCATTTCGATTTTCTTGTAAAAATTTGGAAACTTAACATAAGTGATGGGAGGCTCCAACAAAATTGAGACCATTATCGGAATACATATCAGAATGAAGACCTTTTCTTGAGACAAATCTGTCGAAAGCGGTGAGGAAAGCTGCTGTTGTGAGTTCAGAAACATACTCCAAGTGTACAGCTTTAACGGTCAGACAAATGAAAAGAGCTAAGTAGCCCTTATACTGCTTAGCATTTCTGAGTGGATTGGATTTAGTGGTGAATGGACAAGCCATATCAACTCCAACATGCGTGAAGGCAGCAAACTGATTTACTCGAAATTCAGGGAGATCTGCCATAATAGGCTGACGAAGTGTCACTCGCATACGAGTGCATTTTACACAATGATTAATGCAACTTCTTACAAGATTGCGCACTGAAATGATCCAGAATTTTTGCACTGTCAACGACTGAGTGGTACGTGGACCAACATGCAAATTTCCAGTATGAATTTGGCGACAAATAATTGTACTTAAATGACAACATTTTGGAAGTAACATAGGATGTTTACTACTGTACTTGAGGTTAGACTTTCCGAGTCTACCGCCCACCCTGATCAAACCATTTTCGTCGAGAAACGGTGTTAGCAAAGACAAATTCGGAGGTGGTGGCTTATTCTGTGACAATAGTGAGATAACTGCATGGAAATAGAATTGTTGAGTGTCCTTCACTATGACTGATAACGAGAGACGACATTCAATGACAGAAGGATGTGATACAATATTTTCGACCGGCTTTGCTCTATGGTTTCAATGATTTTTGACGTTCAAGGAGTAACATTGAATTAGAGATACTGTTCCATTGACGAAGCAAATCATCATTTAATGGGTTATCCCAACTTAAATTGGCCAACCAAATCAATTTTAAAAAAATACTTGAATGTAAATATAACGGGAGCAAGTAATCCTGGTGGATCAAACAATTTCGCAATATAAGACAATATTGAATGTTAAGTTGGTTTTTCACTAAACGGAGTCACCACATATGAGAAATTGTCAGAAGATGGACTCCAACGGAAGCCAAGCACCTTGATATTCTGTGTTGAGTCAGAAAATGCTAACAGGTTTTCCAAGAATTCATCTGGGAAATCATCAATTACTTCTCATATGTTGGATGCCCACTTTCTCAACTGCATTTCTCCCTTTCCCATCAGATCATTCAATTGAGAAATCAATAGTTTGGCTTCTGGTATATTAGGTGCACCAGTTACTATGTCATCTACGTACATGTATTGTCTTAAGGAATGAACAGCAAGTGGAAATTCTGATTCATAGTCGTTTGCTAATTGAAGCACGGTGCGTTGCGCAAGGAAGCTAGAGGAGGTCATACCATACGTAGTATTCAGTAGGCCTAGGACTAGAAAACAATTTTCGGTCCTAGGAGCGAAATATACTATTTCATTCACTAACTTTAAGCATTTTTATTGAAATCCATACTTTAAATTTGAAGACAGTGGATTTTTCAAATAACAGTGAATGAGAATTCATTAATTTCTAAAAGATATGAATGAGAATATAAATTGTGGAAGTTTTATTCTTGTGACAAATTTATAGAACCGACGGCTTATAGAGAATAATAGATTATATATAATTATATTGAGAACTTACCTTACTGGAATAAAACTAATATGAAATTAAAATTTATTTATACAACACTTATAATAAATTTATGATGAATTAATAAAACTAAACTAATTATCAATAATAAAAGGAAAACTACTAAACAACGAAGCAAACAACTATGATGAAACCAGGAATTCTATGATGATGAAACTTTATTTTGCAACAAGCAAAAAATAACAGAGTAACAACTGCAACATATTGCATTGGTGGTAAAGGTAATTTTTTCCCCTTTTTTCCCTATCACTAAAGCTTCAAACATCACTGTGAATTGGTGTTCAGACCATATTGTTGGCGTCCTTTTGAAAAATAGACATTTCGAAATTCAATAACTTCTGAACGCACAGAGATAATCACATGAAATAAACGTATTTCTTTGTAGAAAAATAGATCTATCGAATGAGATGATTCCTGAACATAATACAAAAGAAATAAACTCTGAAAATGTGAAGCCTGAGCATTCACAATGTGAAACAAAACTTTCACTAACACTTTAATGAGCTGATCGATCCGTCCCGGTTTTGGACCAAATGTTAAGTGGGTTTACAACGGAGGACCAAGAGTTTACTTTTAAGAATGAAATTATAACCTTTAAAAACAATATTTGAAATGAGGTTTTACCTGAAAGAGCGATTGAGCGAGCAATTGACACGAACCGATGACATCAGAACATCAACTGACTGGAACTCTGGAAGAATGTCACAACAAGGTGGAAGGGTGAGGAGGGGGTAGGTACTGCTTGAGTCAATAGTCAATACACACACTTAAAGTTTATGAGAATTCTAACCAGCTATAATATGAAAACAACAAGAGTTTGGCACTCACCATTTTAACAATATCTACACTTTACTTTTGAGAACACATAATCCAAAACTCAATAAACTCAGACATTATGAAACTTACTACACTTTACTTAAATTCATGCACACAATGTACTATTTAATTTTACATCTACTGATTCTATCAATTTTAGATTACTATACAAACTACAACAAAAGTACTGATAATGAAAAACTTTTCAATTTGTTCCTCTGGATGGGCAACAGATCCATTCAGAGGACCGAGGCTCGCACACCATTACATAATTTTTCGTTCGCATCTCAATACCAACTGTGTCCTTTTCACTGAAAATTATTCCCCCTCCACGAGCGTTGGGCATAACTTCCAGTGGAAAAGCCAAAGCTGCAAAAAGGTCAATGTTTGTACAATTCCCAAATACAGTAGCTTTTTAGACATGTAATTGAAACTGCATTTGAAAAATGCATGAAAATTGCTTTAATTTTTACAACTAAGCAACAAGTTAGCAAATTCAATAAACATGGTCAAATATTCTCACACTAAAATCTGAAAGTACGAATCAAAGTTCATTCCAGTTCAAAAACCTGAAAAATAATATAAGATACACAAAAACAACTACAACAATACCCACTCAATATTCACTCTATTACATTACCCTCTCCCCTAAAAAAGATGTATTCACTATTATTATTTTTCATTCACACTTGCTCTCTCACTCTAAACACTTGACACTCTGATACTCTCATCTTCGGTTGACATCATCATCTTCGCCTGCAGCTAGAACCTGGAACATCCCTTCGATATGGATGGGGTTGGTCGAAGAGATGCACCCATGCACCTGACGGTAGCACCTAGCATCTCAGCCCGTCAGCCAGATCTATCAGCTGATAACGCTGCTATCACTGGAAATGCTGTCCTCGGCGTAATCAGTAAGGATCTCCGCCACCAATGATTCCAGAAACGTGGACTGACCGCAGCATCAATGATGTCATATTCCAGTCCCAGAAAGAAATAACTAACACTTGTTCAAAATAGAAATGACCGGACCCTTTGAAACTAATTCAACTCAAATATTCACTTTTCACATAAGACAACAATAAATTTGAATGCATAATCTATTTCCTAAAACATAAAATACTGTCTCAAGCTATTTCATCTCATTATCTCCTATCAATAAATTTTCAAAATAGATAACAATTATTCTATCTCTCTGTCTACGGTTTCAGAACAATAGCCTGCCAGCTTGCATTTTCAGATAAGCCTTCAATATTGTAGTCATAATGTCCAACTAATTTTCCGCTTCTTCCTTCTCATGCTCTTCTACTCCTTCTTTTGTTTCATTTCTACTCTCGTTCATCTTTGACAAAATAATATAATTACGATTTTGTGTTCTACTCTAATTTCCATTGTTCTCATTGTACAGTCCAAGGAGTATTTTATTCTCTTTCCAACTGTTACTTTCTCTCTCATTGGTCATTCTCACTCATACACACTTATTGATATCTACACTGTTTCTCTCTCTTTCCAACATACACTTCTGAGTCATCTCTCTCTCTTTCAACTATTCAGGTCAGATCTACTCGCAGCCTTAGCTTAGTTGAATAATAGAACTAAACCATGAAATGAAATACTTCTTATTGATGGCCAATTTCCCTATCGCCCTCTTAAGAGCCAGCATAGTTGAAAATGCCTACAATCAAGAACTTCTAAAACTATGGATACCCAATCCATGTTCATAACACCAGTTCACCCAACTGTGTTATCTCTTTCATTGAATTTCCCGAATTCAATCGCACCTTGGAATTCCCGATTCCAAAACCTCTCAGCCCCGCTGAGATCGTCGTCACCACTCGATAATACCGCCTGCATTATCCTTACCTAAGTACCACTAAGTGAAAAAAATCGCATCTAATCCATGTTACCTTATTTACCAATAATTTCTGCCCAGAATAAACCGAATTCCTCAAATTACAACCTACTCGATCCAGCCGTAAAATGAGTATTCAGTTCAAACGGACGGAAATAATACCATATTCTTTCATCATTCTTCCATATCAAATCTAATATCTCAATCTCTCGCACATAACATTTTTTTCTCAAAATACAACTGGATATAAAATCAACTTCATACCTCCTTGGACTCTCTCTCACAAAACATGATTTAAAAAAAATCCCACATAACATTTTCCTTGACGAACTACAGTAATCACATTTGAACAAAAAAATTACATTACAAAGTTTTTCAACAGAAAATCATTTTTCTCTATTAAACAATGCGTTCTACATTTTCTGTATTTCCATCATTCTGGTGCAATGTTGCCAGCTTTTGCAGTCACCGGAAAACTCATATTACAAATTTTCATTCCATTGTTCTTGGTCTTGGATTGAATTTCACTCGGCAATATTCCCAAGCTCAACAACGGATAACTGATTTTCATCTTCCTAATATGTTCAAGTACAAAATAATTTTCAATTCAAATTTTCAGATTTCAAAACTCCTCTCATAACATAAACTAACACTTTTCATCTCAAAATATTTCACATATCACACTCACAAAAGTAAGTTATCACAATAAAATGCTATAACATTGATAACATTAATACTGTTCCTGCTCATGTTACTAAAAAATTATTAATTTTGAAACAGGCTGTTTTCTCAATACTTCTTATCAATCCACAAAACTATTGATTAATCTGGCATTTGAATGTATTTGTCATTTTTGCAGACAAACCCCACACATATGACACCATTATGTAACCGGTGGAGGTATTTTTAACCCTACACCACACCTGACATAATTCTGTGACCGGAGATATATCTTTGTCTCTATTTGATTAATCTTCCAAAATATAAAATATTTAAGAATACATGTGGTTCGATAGTCATTCTTGCAGACTATACCACTGCTGTGCACCAATGTAAACGGAGGGGGGTTTGTTTTTACTCTTCTATAATATTTGCTAAAGTTTACTGCTATCAATTAATCATCTACCGGTATTTGAATCCTTGATTTGTTGGGAGCTTTTAGTGGATTCATTCATTCAAATGCATTGATTATCATCATTAACTAATTGTCACCTATTTTAGCAACAAGAAACTAAGAGTCAGGAACTTCAACGAAAAATACTAATAAAATTCAACTTCAGGTTTATTGAACTCTAAATATATAGAACGAATTAATAAAAGTCAGGTAACATGTCAAATTTTCAAACAAAACAAAGTTATTCAGCAATCGATTCAGGTCAAGAAGACATACTCAATTTTTAATCTATACATTTTGGGAACCTGCTAACTTACTGCAACTAAATTCGGGCCTCGGTCATTCTAAGTACTAAATTTTGAGCTATAATATGAAAACAACAACAGTTTGGCACTCACCATTTTAACAATATCTACACTTTACTTTTGAGAACACATAATCCAAAACTCAATAAACTCAGATGTTATGAAACTTACTACACTTTACTTAAATTCACGCACACAATTAACTATTTAATTTTACATCTACTGATTCTATCAATTTTAGATTACTATACAAACTACAACAAAAGTACTGATAATGAAAAACTTTTCAATTTGTCCCTCAGGATGGGCAACAGACCCATTCAGAGGACCGAGGCTCACGCACCATTACATGATTTTTCGTTCGTGTCTCAATACCAACTGTGGCCTTTTCAGGAGAAAAACACAATACTTCATGGATTTTGATTTTTACTGCCAAAAATAACAAAACAAAACGGTCGTAACTTCTCTCTGTTGTTGACTGGAGTTCAACTGACAGAATGAATGTACTAGAAGAGCCCCCTTATTTTGAAGGACTCACCTCTTCATTAATTTAACGCTTTCTGTGCCAGGGGTAGATTTTTCCAAACATAGATTGCTAGGCTATTTCTCAAATGTGTATACTGTAAGTGCCAGCTGTTTTCAGCAAAAATTGTAGTGGTTTGGTACAATAATGATATTTCAGTTAGTTTATGATTTCACTTTATCTATTGACTACAATTTAAGGCTCATAAACATTCGAAAACAAAGCAACCAACCAATCCAGTACCACCAGACAGTCGTATTTTCAATTAGAGAAACTAGAGGGTAGCGAATTTAAACTTTTCAAATCAATTTTGAACAGAAAAACATCAAATCAATTACTTGCAATTGCAAGGAAAGTTTCCCAAATGTATGAGTACAAATTTATCAACGATCCTATAATATATAGGATTACACAATTATATGTGAGTGGATACAATATATTCATAATTACATAAGAATTGGACTTATTTGTATGGTACTTGAACATGCTCTTCAGTTTCATTCCCTTTTCCTGTTGGAAACTTCAAAATATCATTTCAAAATTTCATTTTATCTTCTGGAACGTAGGTTAGATACTTTTTTATGTCTTCCATTTTTAGAAAGTTGATGGGTAGCTGGCTTGCTTACCTTTATGTTTGGTTGTTGCAGGACCTTATCACCCAAAACTTTTTCCTCATTGGCCCTTGGGTGAAGCACTAAAAGCACACCACCATCACCACGGACATCAATGGCTTTTTAATGTTCAAATTTTGTTCGCGGGTAATGTTCTTCTTGATTGTTTCTCGAATTTTTCCGCTTTGTTCCTTTTCCTATTTTTGCTGGCTTCAGGATGATCACATTCTCCTTGGGCGACAGCTTCTTGGTCCGGGGTGAAGACTCCTTTGCTGCGGCAGTGGGGGCGGCACTCGATATAGAAGGTGTGGTCCTCTTCTTTGGCAGTTGCACAGCATCAGCAAATGAGATCGGCTTGTTGTAGCTTTTTGCGACTTCATTAGCTACTTTATTCACACTTTGCTCCAGAGTGTGAATTTTTCCAAAAATTTCCACGTTGTTTTCTTGTATATTTTGCTTGAATGTCTATTCTTTCTATACTGATGTTAAGTTCATTGCACACATTTAAAAATGAATCATAGTCCTCTCTGAAAACTTTTTTTTCACAATAATTTCACTCCCCAATTTTAGAAATTTTTCTTGTATATTTTTAAGAGATCGTACCTCGAAACATATTCCGCTGATTTTTAATTTTCGGTGGCAATTCGGGAGGCACATTTCTTCCATCCTTTTCCTCCTCTTCTTCGTATTATGAAATATGAACTCATTATTCCAAATGCATTTTCAGTGGTGCAACGTGGAGTGAGTCAGTCAGTTCAAAATTTGTCAAGTTTAGATTGATCTACTTACTTGGATAAGTAAGTTCATCAGGACCACAAGAACAGTCTTTGAATATTTTTCAGAATTTTTAAACTGCAGTTTTCTGTTTTTAAGGCTCATAATTTTTCAGTTGGTTTCTGTGAAGTCATGCCCTCTAGATTCTTTTGTTGATGTACTGCAATTTTTGGATCCGTCATCATGTTGTGTAAAATACAACAAGCTAAAATTACACTGTCTACTCTATTTGGGCTTGGAGGAATTGGAGAAAAAATATTCCGAAATATGAACTCATTATTCCAAATGCATTTTCAGTGTTGCGACGTGTCCGACTGTGTCTACAATATTGTGTAAGGTAATTCCAGGAGAGATGCCCCACCTAAGGAAATTACGTCATAAAAACCACTGGGACATCCAGAGGGGAATAGTATTTGGTGATTAAACATGGTTATCATTTGTCATCAACATCTGCTAGAAACATTCCAGGTTGTAAATGATACTGTTTTAAAATAGTTTCATTTATAACACTAATACATTTCGCCATCTCTCTCATGTGCCCGGGTGAGATGCCCTTTCTGTTTGGGAGAGATGCCCCATACATGAATATTGAGGTAATCTGAAAGAATGTAATTTTAAATTCTCAATGTTTTATTGTTATGTTAGGAATGAAATAAAAAAATGTATTATTGAGTAGAAAATGAATCAACACACTTAATTCAATCAACACTATCTCTATCTCTTATTAAAACGTGATAAACTGCTCATCTCAATGAGATCGGCTTGAAGCAAGTCTTTTTCACTTTTCAACTCATATTTGCGAGTGGGATAGTTGACACGTGGCACACTATGAAGTTCTAATGCTATCTTAGATCTAATAATATTCATATTTACAACAGGAAATCAAAATTAGTGGTGTTGGATGATCGTCACGAGACATACTGAGCAATCAGTTAGAGCATTGTTGGCACTCTATAATGTCCAAAAGGCAAAGTGTCCACACCGTTCTCTGCAATGTATCTCTTATCGTCATAAGGACTCAAGCAGATTTTTGCACATTCAATCTGATACATGGTGTGATTATAGGATCTCATCATATTGCATTTTTCAATGTGTTCACAACGTTCAATCAACGATTTCTTGTATAAATTAAAATTAAGTTTTCTACATTTCACTCCAGTCTGTACACCCTTTGCTACACATTTATTTACAGGTTCTTTATTCTCATTACATACTAAATACGAGTAAAGTTTAGATCGAAGCCCAATAAATTCACGGACGGGTTTTGAGGCTGTCTCATCCTTGAACTTTCCTACAACTTTATTTCTCTCCATGGAAAAGCAGGGGTGGTAAGGAGGGTAGTTACTAGTGTCAAAAAGGTTCAAATTTTCTTTAATCAACTGATACACGTCCTCCACTTTTACATTTAAAAGAAAACTATCGGTATCGGTCATACAGAGTTCTATGCGATCCCATGGTATAATTTTTTGTAATTTACAATAGAAAAAATTGTACATATGGAATTTACTCAACTGCAGTACGGTAAACCCGGAATAGATAGGCTTGTCCATTTTTAGTTCCAACTTATGAGAGAAAACCGTGATCACGTTCGGACTAATTATTTGCCAGCGTTTGCATAACAGATTTGAAATGTACTTATCTAATCAGTTTTTGTCCGTGATAATTTTAACATTGATATGCTTGCAAACTGATTGAATAGTCTTACCAAAGATAAGATTGCAACAGGCCTTAAAGAACGATACTTCAAATTTATTTTTCCCAGTCTGTCTATTGCGGATATTGAAGTCGATGTAGCTTTTCAGCCAGGGAGATTGGGAAAAGCTAATTATGCTATGTACTTTCATTAATTGCAAACCGAGCTGAAGGTAGAGTTTTAAATTGAGGTAGTGGACAATGTACTTTTCATGGTCAAAAAGTGTGTTCATGAGCTTTTTGGTTCCAGTTTGACCGTTCTCATTTGTTTGATAGTTTGACAGCAATTCGTGTGGAGGTGTTTGGTGGAGAGGCGCGAGTGGGAAGCTGGCATGCTTATCATGTAACTCTTTCGGATACTTGAGATCACATTCTATTACATATCCAGTTTCTGAATTGCTGTCCAAATTCGCGAAATCAAGCTTGGAAATTTCTTCCTCTGTGAGGAATTTGAAATTTCCAACAGGTAAGTTTCGGCTCATAGCTTCCGAGTATAAACTGTTTGCATCAATATAAAGGAGATAATTACTCGGTTTTGAGGGGTTGTATGTTTCAGGTAGATGCTTGTTATTCGCCTCACAATAATGTTTACTGATAAATGAGACCCCGCCCCTCATCCCCACCTCAAACATGAGATGCATGTCAGGATGTGTAATCAACTCTAGTTCAACTTTAGTGTACTTCAACATACAATTCCAGGTAAAGTGCACGAGGGAAACAAAATGAGTGACATCAAGGCCGTATGAGCTAAAAAGCGTAGACCTCATAGATTCAAAGACTTCTGCTAATAGCAACACATCCAAACATAAATAGAAATCGTGATATTCACCGATCGATTTCAGTTTGAATGTCAAGAACACTCTTTGCGCATGCTCATATTCTTCGCGAGACAGAGGTGTATCAGTTAAATCATTATGAAAACATTCGATGGGAGGAAGTGATGTTTCCGCGAATTTTTCAGGACAACTCATGTATGAGTAAGGATATATTCCTTTTTTCAACAAGAGATGTCTGTCTTCGCGTGGTGGATCATGAAACACTGAAAATAAACATTCGAACTTCTTTTCCATGTCTGTACTTTCTACCAAATTACGCACCAATACTTCCAAGGATTCGCTCATAAACTTGTAGGAATCTGAAAATTTAATTTTGCCTACTGAAAGTGTCAAAAATCTTTCTGACGTATTTGCGATGCAGGTAATTTCTTTTTTGCATTTACCGAGCACTTTCAGAATGAAATGTGAATCAAACCCAGAGAAATTGTGAAAATAACACGAAATGTACTCCGGAGTACGAGCTGATAAATTACAAGAAACGTGGGCTGCACATAGGAAATTTCCGGTTTCATGCTCATGGTGACGACATTTAATATTGGTGTCTAAGAACGGTTCGGCGCAAAGCCCACAGTTTACTGAATTTTGAAATTCGCGCTCTTGACTTTCGGATAAATGTTGCATAGGAATTTCACGTTTCATATCCTCATACAAAATGTCGCCAAGATCTGTAATTTCCTGAAGAAATTTCTCCATGATTTTTTCATCTGAATTACTCAATCTATGGAGTACAGGTCCGTAAGCGATTTCCCCATTCAGATCGATACCAACAAAACAATACCCGCAGGGAATATGTCACACTGTTTTCTTTGTATAGCTACGAGTAATTTCATTGGAATCGGATTCATCATCATCATTATTATCGATATTAACAACGTAAGTTTCTAAATCCGCGTAAATGGTATACTTTTTCTTCAACGTGGTGCCTAGTTTCTCAAATTTAATTGTGTCTCTGCATTTAGGATATGAAACACGCTGTGATTCAAACTTGGAACAAAGCTGTTCATGTTTCATCAAATTTGCTTTAGCATCAGAATTTTTAGATTTGGTTGATGTAAATCTATGAAAACAGGAATTACAAATGTGTACTCGACCCTTGTGTTTTGAAAGGTGAGAGAGAAGACGCGATAATCCGTTTTTCCCGCTCACGGTATTAATTAAACAAAAATGCGTTTTTCATGCATCGGCTTTCAGCATTAAAAGGTTAATTTGGTGCTTACGAGTGCGGAAAATACTCATGCGGTAGGGGAAAAACTTTTTGTTGTCATACGCGATGATGTGAATTGCAATATCCGGATTCAGTATTTCAAATTTCTTAATATCGCGTGTCATCACCAGAAAATTTACACCTTGCGTATTAAGTGTGTGAGCAAACTTGCTCAAATACTTTACAGTCAGGTGTGAGTCCTTTGGTTTCTGATGGAAATATGCGAGGACTGACCATAAAAAGCATTTTTCATCAGACAGATTTTTGACATTTATAATGCAATGTTTGTTTTTAAGAAACTGGTGTGTTTGAATGAAACTGGATGTGAATATTGGATTAAATTTAATCACGTTCACATCCAGTGAGTCAATTTTCTTCAACACCCAACCGCTGCCATGTCGAACAAAGTTCTCAAAAGATGACAGGATTTTTCTTATAGCCAACATGAAATGATCATTAAAATCTTCATAATACTCAAGCACGTTTAGCATTATGTTGGAGTAACTATGAAGATTGATGAGAGATGAGACAGACTCGCTAACCCCATCATCACTCACCACTAATTTATACAATAAAACATTCAAGACAACCATTTTACATTGCCATCATGCCATGCCGCGTGCTCCCTAATTATGTCGAAAACACATCGTTTCGATCTCTCGAGCACGTTCTTGATGCTGATTTGTTTGGGATCCTCGATGTTAATACGATGGCAGACCACGCTGGAATTCACGCCATGTAGTCTTCGTTCCCTCAGCATGATGATGTTGATGATGACGATGTTAGATTCTGAAAAACGAAAGAATAACGATCAGGATGATATAGAATTAGAGTGATAGAGTACAACTGCATGGTTTTAAATCAGTTGTGAATTAGCATTGGTAGAAGAACGCTGTGTGAAAATGTTATCTCAACATCACATAATGTTGCATGAAAGATTAAGATTATTAACTTTTGATAAAAGATAGACAAAATCTTCTCAGCATTTGTCGGCGGAAAACATGGCGAAAGAGGGATTTATATTCGCATGTGTACCAGACATTGTGCGCTGTGTATTTTGTTCAATTTATTTGGGAGAATGGGAAGAAAGTGACATACCAGCAATAGAACATGCAAGGTACAGTCCGAACTGTACATTGAGAAGGAAAGATAATATAACAATGGAAGAGGAGAATTTCGATAATAATATTCTATGTCAATATGAAGAAAAATATATCCGACTTGACTTCTTATATATTTTTATTATATATTTTTTCTTCTCAATAAAACCTGAGGTGAGTTTTCAAGTAGTTCAAACTTAGCTGGTTAAAGACAGAGGGTCCCCCCCCACAGGGGGGGGGGTTTAGTGCTGAGGTTGGTGTTCCTTAAGAAAGGGTCTCAAGATAAGAATATCATTAGAGATTCTGTGTGCTTCTTCTTCCTTCACAATCACAAAAAATATTAAAATTTCACTTAAATCCACAAATTATACTCATGTTAAAATTCAAAAAGTCAAAACATCTGATGTTTAGAATTAAAAACATGTATGTCATAATCATAGAACCTGAATCATGAGATTAAAAGAAAAATAGCCAGAAATAAGGAAATTCAGGATCAACAACTTGATTTGAAAAGCCGAATAAAACAAGTATGACAAATACATTGAAATACATCTAAAAATACATTAATTCAGACTATAATAGATGTTAGTAAAATCCTACTTAAATCCAATTGTAGACCCAATTTTTATTAAAACGGTCGCATATTCAACTCTCCAGTCACATATTGATGACAATTTTTTTTCAATTTCATTTGCAACAGTTGTGTATTTCTTTTTGGCATTTTCGGAATTTCCTGGAGCATTCCTGTTTTTTCGAGGGTGTGATTTTTTCGCTTCCATCACAATCCATCACTGTTGGATGGTTTTGGTTTACCAGGTTTTTGAAACGATTGTTCCACGATTCACCGACATTCGTTCTGTGAGCATCGGCCAGAGTTGCTCTATGTGTATTCCACATGCTTGGTGGAAACATAGGTGGTCTGCGAGGTATTTCAGGGCCACTGATGTAATTTTTGTCAAATTAATACAAGAAGTCTATTGCTTCAACCAGAACCAATACTCAAAGCAGTTCAACTCCTTCCGCCCCATCGTTTTTGAGGAGAAATGCTAGTTCATCAACCATGCCACAAAACTTTCTGAAAACCGCTGACTGTACAGTCGTGTGAGGCCGTAGTTTTGAACGTGACACCAGGTGTTTACATTTACATTATTCCCTAATACATGTCATACAGCGTTGATCAATTAATCAATTAATATTATCACTGTCTCAGTGAACGGTCGTGGAAGGATTTTTGCTGGTTGTAGACACTCACCCAGAACTATTTGTGGAAAGTTCACATACATTTCGTAAGTTTTGTGTCATTAGACAGTACACACATATGTCATTATAAAGTGATTGTTCTCAGCTCGAATGACATATAGCTGCTGGAAGATGTTTGGTGAAGTTTTGAATGTTCCATCCATGAACCATGTTTGGGACCGAGGAAGGTGCTGCAGATTTTCGTCTGTTACAAAAATAACAAACCTGCTATCATTGCCTGATCTAAATTGTTCATAGTCAAATTTTCTGAAAAACTTAAAATCACTAACCTATTCCAATATAGAATTATTGACTCATTATAATAAGTCATCTTAACAGTAGAAGCTGAACTCAGAAAGTTGACAAGATGGATTTGTTTTTATGGTCTACCAGAGAACATTGAATACTAAAAGTTCATAAAAATATTGAGATTTACTTTAATTCACTGAGTAATGAGTATGGTTGTATGATAGGCTATCATATCATAATATTCACACACACGTGATATAACTGCTTGGAGGAGGAAGGAATACATTCAATCATGGTGCAAATCTTCTATGTCCATCACACTTTCATCACTACTTCTCCACTTGATCCATTTCGGGAGTCAGTGCTAGTCAAAGTCGTAAATTTATCTTAATTTTTTAATTATCAGACATGACATCGTCTGTAGGAAGTTGCTTATGATGGGCGAATTCCATTTGTTTGCTGGTAATTAGCTTGACAGGTGGCATTGATGTGATGTAGCAGCAGCGTCATCATCATCATCATCATCATCATATTGTATGTCTGGTAATACAGAAGTAGAAGTAACTGAAAATGTCAGCTAGTGAATGAAATAGTGAGTGAAATTTGAATGGATAAGTAGATTAAGAATGCTCTTGTGCTCAGTTCTTAACATACTTTGAAGTAACATCCTGTTACAGTTCCTCTTCATTCACTTAGGTCTAAACACATCTATTTATGTAGATCAAGCTGATGTTTGGGGTTACAAGTTGATTACCTAATTGGAGAGTGTTTTCCTTGAAGGGACCTTTGAATCGGGATACAAAGCTGAATTTGGCGATTCATTGTGGCAGAGGCATAACTCGAGCTGTGGCTGCATCTTCCATGACTAGATTCATTGTATTGCCCCTCTCTTTCCAACAAAGAAAAACAAACAATTAGGGTCAAAGGATTCGATCCATTGATCACACACCTGAACTCTCTCAACTTTTGGGCCGAAAAACACCACAATTAGTTTAGGATCAGGCTGTAGAACTTCATACTTGGAACATGTTGGCATTTCCTCGCTGGCGATGTTTTGTACTTCCATTGAATTTTTTTTTCTACTCAATTTGTTCAAAAAGCATACAGTTGATTCTGTTCTTTATATCATCATTCAATGCTATAATTTAAATCATGATGGTTCAAGAGAGTCCAAAGTAACCATACTTCAGAAAAATGAGATTCACATTCCTTTGTTCAATTCATCAAAAACCATGATTTCAGAGATAAACTCGAGTTACATCATTCAGTCTGAAATGTATTCACATGTTTGTTATTATTTTTACTCCTTTCCAATCTGAAATATATTAAAGTCTGTAAGATTATTTGTGATCCATATTGTAACTGTGAGTTTGCTAAACATCACTTATCACATTTTATCTGATTAGCAGAGAACAATGTTTCTATAGATATTGTCCTTGTTGTCATTCTTCGTATTTACTTGGTGCTATATTCTAGTATTGTGGGCTAGAATATAATATTGAGCTGAATGAGTATGTATAATTCGCCTGAGTTGATAAGAACTGTAAGATTATGATAAGCTAATCACGATTATGTTATGGTATAGATTATATTTCTTATAATGAATTTACTCAATTTATGTTTTAGAAGGATGTGATCTTTGTATATTATTTAACAAAATCATCATAGATAACAGAACGTTTTCTTGTAGTTGGGGAATACCAGTCATTGTATTTCTCATCACAAAACTTGGAGATGCCTTTCCCGAAAGTGAAGTCGATGTCTTCTTTGGTAGAGCCTTCCAATAAGTCTAGTTTCAATGTAGCTGTACACAATTTTAGACCAGTTATTTTCAATTGAACTGTTTCTTGAACTCATTCACTACTGTGAGGTCAAAACTCAAATGCTCACTATCCAGCTGGTTTCAACAAATCAATGTAAAAAATGACCTCTCTGAGCTGGCAACGTTTGTTGGTATTGTCAAAAAAAAGCAGATTGCTATGCAAATCTATAAAGTCATTTTTTTTCAATCAAATAAAAACTAATGCCCAACAACGTGATACTATTAGGACATTTGCTTAATCCTCATCAGTTGTCGAAATATTGATCAATATAATTCAAGTTGAGTAGAGAAATGTGAAGACAGGAGATTCAATTCCGTAGTGATCAATTTGTCGATGGAATAATAATTTAAAGTATTATGAAATTACTATTACTATTAGTATTATTATCAAAATGATGATCAACAGATAATTCTCAACAAAGTACCAATGCTTAGAAGGATGTTACCAGAAACAAATAGCTTCTATGAAAAAATAATTAGTATCCACTTATCTTGTCTAGCTTTGTTGAGGTTCTGAATCAACTGGTCAGCAGTCTCAGGATTACCAGTATTGTTGAACTCTTTGTAAATATTGTCACACTCTTCATTCCAGCCTGGAACTATACTCTCTTCTAAACCCTCTTGGGATTGCCTTCTTAGCTGAAGAGAGAATCAACCCCACAAATCGATCATAGTTTTTTACTAGGGGAGGAATAAAACAGATTACAGTCTCAAGCCTGTTGGAGTAGCATTTCCAGTCAGCTTTATTAAAATTCCACCTAGGTCGAGGATGAGATCTTATCACAGGAATCAATATCCCTATCACCACCAGAACAGGCCTGTGCTGCAAATGAGGAAATTCCCTAAAACCTTCCTGCTAGCGTGCATTGGCTTGCCACTCTGATCCGAGGAGCAGAAACTCAGGTCTGGAGAGTAGCCTCGGGCTCAACGTGCTGAGAAGAAGGTACTAGAGTACTTTGCATCAAATATCAGGAAGAAATTGTTCATTTCTGCTCATCCAGAAAGCCTTTCACCATTCCTATCATTCACTGCTTATCCCCATTCATTGTGATGGCTATTGAAATCTCCCACATAGAGGACTGGGTGATCAAAAACCGGTAGCACAGATTCACCCCACTGGGTGTTGGGAGGTTTATAGATATTCACTATTGTTGTTCCAAAGATGACTATTGCCAGTATATCTTCAGTGCAACTCTTGTGGGCAACTGTTACATCAGAAATACCCTTCCACCCCATAGGTCCTATGACCAATAGCATCAACAAGTGTGTATCCAGGGATATTGCCTCTGGTATTCCTGTCTGGTTCCTCTATGTGTGTTTCTTGGATTGCTAACACTGAGTCACTCACCTTTTATCTACTCATTCCCTCTACATTAAAATGACATATATTTAAAATATTACCTATATTCTTATAACTAGGTTGACCCTGACATGGGTCGATTGTTTGTGGATTGTTAGCTGACATAGTAGCTGAGAGATCATGTCAAGTGATGGTTCAGCTCCAAAAATTGTTGCTCATTTTATGAAGCACGTAAATCCTATAAGGAACAAGTACACAAACAACTCCACTCTCTTTCAGGCAGAAACAATAACAATATATGTGTTGCCAATTTCCAACACTTACCAATACCCCAGGTGAGACAAACGCTCTTTTGGCTGACAACATATCTTTTTGGGGGTTAAAGAAAGGAGATGGGGCCACGGTACCTGTACACTGGGCTATTGTTCCAAAAAGGTTCATCCTGCAACTCTCGACTATCACACTCTATTGTCCTCTTAATCTGCTTCATTACCCTTATTAGTGGCCAAAGTGGCCCTGGCTGCTTTCTTGAAGGCAGTTTTAGCTGGTAGGGACTCATCTATTACTTTCCACCTTACCTGTTACTTGTATTCTCACTTTATTATTGAATCTAGATCAGTTTGAACACTGTACTTGTTATTCAATTATTTCTAATGGTTCATTTTGATGAAACTCAACTTGCTCACAAGCTGTATACAGACTAACTTGAGTTACATACAATTTGTGGTTACCCACAACGTGCGCTATTCATCAGCTGATGATTATTTGTGAGAATATAATATTATAAAATAATTCAATATAATGTATAGTATGATAATTATAGCATCAGCTCATGGAAAGCGTAAGGCATGTGTTCATGGCACAAGTCTTCTTGAAAAATCTTTATAAAGAAATAAAAATAATAAATTCCTAGTTTGACTAAATTTGTACTTATAGTCGAGAGTAATGTGTGTGTTTATCCAATAAATGTAGGCTACCACTGGTTTACAGCTGAAAATGCCTTAAGTAATCAGACTGGGTCACCAATTTATTCCTCGGAGTGGAATCCTTAACAATAGACCACGAAAATGTCAAAACTCATTAATAATAGGCGACCACTGAAGGGTCACTAGAACTTCTACCTGTTCATCCATTGCTTTCGGCGGCCCCGGCTCCTTTCTTTTACCCACTTTGGCTGTTGTTAATGCCAGTCCGCTATGGCTAGAATTCGATTTTGTTCTCCAATTCCAGGTCTCCCTCCTGTAAAGGATATCCAGGTGCACCACGAGGAGGCACTTCCAGCTTTTATAAAGGGATGTTATTTGTGTTAATTAGGAGAATACTTCAAAGCTGGAACAAATACAACTGTGCTGTTACTGGAACTATATACAGTTGGTTGGGTGAAGATTCCAAGTTAATGTTGACAACAGCATAATTTATATCCCTGATGATTTTCTTGAAGAACATAAAGGAATTTATCCTCAAAGTTCTTGAAAAACGTTTTTGATGAACTAGAAGATGTTTTGATGAATAATGTGTTGATTTCTTGAAGGATGAATGATGATGTTGATGATGACCATTGTTTGGATGGACCATGTTATTTCTACCTTAAAATCTCCACCTGAATTGAATTGACATGAGTTGCTGGCGCCTTAGAACTTGTGTTTGATGTGATGGATTCACCAAGTCCTTGAAAGCTATGAAGATGTTCCAGTGAGTTAAATAGAAAATTTATAATTATTTTTGATGATTCTGTCCATTCTCCACCTTATCCTGTATTGATGAGTAAGGAATGTTGAGTCATTCATGACTTTATTTACAATGTAAATTGATCCATTCCTGATGAATGATCCATGATGTAAAAATCCACAAACAATAAAGTGAATATTCTAAAAGTGTAGAATGTAGACCCTTCAAGAGCAGACTTTAGGAGTGCAGACTCCTCAAGTGCAGGATTTTGTGTTATCAGCAATCAAAGGAGATCCAAACAGCATGAGCTCTGAAGTCTGAAGAGTGAAGACACTATACAAGGTGCTATACAGTTGCTACTTATACATCCATCAATGGTCTCCTTGTCATGCAAGCTCAATTCTCAATTTCTCAATGATTTGAGAAATCTCAAGAAAGAAACCCTCTTTCTGAGGCTGTTTGCGATCTCCTGCACAGGGGTTAGTGGGCCTTCTCAACTCTCAAGTCCACCCTTTGGATAGCCCTGCTAGCTATCAATAAATTGTGCATAACCACATTTTCGGAATAACTTACAATCACTAACCGAATCCCTTATAGAATTATTGATTCATTATAATAAGTCATCTTAACAATAGAAGCTGAACTCTGGAGGTTGACAAGATGGATCTGTTTTTATGGTCTACCGGAGAACCTCTTGGAGGAGGATGGAATATCTTCAACCATGGTGCAAATCTTCTATGTCCATCACACTTTCATTACTACTCCTTCACTTGATCCCAGTTTGGGAGTCAGTGCTAGTCAGAGTCGTTAATTAATTTTCATTATTTAATTATCAGACTTGACATCATCTGTAGGAAGTTGCTTATGATGGGCAAATTCCATTTGTTCCCTGATAATTAGCTTGACAGGTGGCATTGATGTGATGTAGCAGCAGCAGCAGCAGCATCATCATATTGTATGTCTGGTAGTACAGAAGTAGAAAGTAACTAAAAATGTCAGTTATTGAATGGAATTGTGGATTTTGAAATACTAGAAAATGCTGGAATAGATACTTTTTTGAATGGATAAGTAGATTGAGAATGCTTTTGTGCTCTGTTCTAGATATACTTTGAATCTTCTAACAGTTCCTCTCCATCCTCTTAGGTCTTAATCACATCTATCTACATAGATCAAGCTGATGTTTGGGGTTACAAGTTAATTACCAAATTGGAGAGTGTTTTCCTGGAAGGGACCTTTGAATCGGGATACAAAGCTGAAATTGACGATTCGTTCCAGCAGAGGCATCACTCGAGCTGTGGCTGTGTCTTTCATGACCACAGTCACTGCATTGCCCCTCTCTTCACAACAAAGAAAAACATACAATTAGGGTCAAAGGATTCAATTCATTGATTACACACCCAAGCTCTCTCACCTTTTGCACCAAAAAACACAATAGAATTACATATGTATGGAATATATTACGCATATTTTCAACATCAATTTCGGCAGCTTTTTGTTGCTCCTCCTCAAATTGCTGCTTGACAAGTCCAAGTTCTGATTCCAGCTTTTTGAGTAGCTCATTCTCTTCTCGGAGCTCCTTATTCTTTTTGTTCAGATTTCTCCAAGCGTTCAAGATGAAATTTGTGAACGTTTCTCTCATTACTGCCTCCTCTTCCAAAGTTTTATCAAGAGTTGCTCTTTGGGTGTCACCTTCGGCCGATGGGAAAACAACCTGAGGAACAGGTTGGAACAGCCATGGAACATTTTGACTCCAAACATGTTGGTATTGCCTCCCTGGCTAGTCCTCCCCATTATTCGAAAATGAGTCTAAGAGTAAAACTCAAAGTTAAAAGTTGAAAAATGCACACTAATTTGGTTTATCTTCATTAGTGTTCAATTAATCTCTCATTATGAGAGGGAATAATAATGAAACTAAACATGAACGTATCTATTTGTAATTTATCCAATAGAAGGAAAAATGTAATTTAAATGTGTTTAGGATCAGGCTGTAGAACTTCAGACTCGGAACATGTTGGTATGGCCTACCTGAGTTGCTGTGTATCAACCAAGAGGTTCTTGCCAGACTCAACGAAGAAAACTCCTCATGTTTCATTCCTGATCAATGAACTCAATATGACATTTCATATTCATTCTGGTACATGTTTTTCAGAAACATTAGAATACACCTTAAAGAGGGAGGGTAGCAATTTATGAGGCAAGATAAATAGTGAGTGGAAATGATGAAGACAGATGCTGTGAAAGTTTCACAAAACATAGGTAGTGCCATCTTCTTCTTGTATGGCACTACAGCCCATGGTGAGCCTTGGCCTCCACAAGTATCAACCTCCACGCATCTCTATTGTTTACTATGCCTCTCCATCCACGCACACCCAAACTCCTAACATCATTCAGCACCTCATCCAGCCATCTTTTCCTGGGTCTCCCTCTGTGTCTCCTATTGTGAAGCTATTCCTGTATCACAATTTTAGGGATTCTGCCCGCAGTCATCCTTTCCACGTGACCCAACCACCGGATTCTTTGAGTCTTTATGAAATGAACCCTCTGGTCTGTCCTCCCCTCAGGTCTTCCAATTCCTTGTTGGAACAGATTCGCCATTCCAACCCCTGTCGTACTGGGCCATAAATTTTCCACAGTACTCTTCTTTTGAAGACATGGAGTTTGTTTTTATCTTTCTCTGTCATTGTCCATGTCTTTGAGCCATAGGTCACTACAGGGCATACTAAGCTGAGGTATAATTTTACTTTCGCTTCTCTGCTAATCAGATGGCTCCTGAATAGGCTTGCATTTGCATAAACGTCTTCCAGCTTGGATCCTTTCACAGATGGTCTCACTCATTTTGTCTTTCTTATTAAGTGTTGTCCCGAGATACTTGAAGGATGCTACTCCCTCTGTTTCATTCCTGTCTGTAACTAAATTCCTTGGAACTCTTCTTCCAGGTGTTGCAGCTACATGCAAGTATTTAGTTTGTGCAGTGTTGATCTTCAAGCCTATTTTTTCTGCCTCTTGTTCTACTTTCCTGAAGGTTACTGTGGTGACTAGCTAATATTGCTACATCATCAGTATAGGTGCGTATTTGAGTTGCTTTGTGGAAGAAGGTGCCCCCCTGGTATTTTTCTCTTCACTGTGCAGAGAAATATTGAAAAGAGTCATCAACAATCTATCTCCTTGTTTTACTCCGCCATTGAATTGAAATGCCTCACCAACTCTTTTTTCCACCTTTATCATACCTCTCGTGTCATTCAAAAACCATTTTGATCAACTTTGTCGGTATGCCATGTTGGGTCAAAATATTGAACAGAGGTCTTCTTTTGATACTGTCAAATGCTCTTCTGAAGTTAATGAACACAATATGAACATCTATCTTGTGTTCACAAAACTTCTCTAGAATCTGTCTCATGTCAAAAATCTGATCAGATATCCCTCTGTTTTCCCGGAATCCACATTAATATTCTCCAATGATTCTCTCTAAATATCCAATCAAAGATTCAAATATCATATTCAATACATTGGAGAACACTTTGTAAACAATGCACAACATCGTGATGCCTCAGTAATTTTCAGAATCAATAGTACCCTTTAAAATTAATAAAATATTGAAAAACAAGAATACAAAATTGTATTTTAATATTTTATCAATTTTAAAGGGTACTATAATTATATTTTATAAATACAATTCACCACATCCTGTCCAGGACTTTTCCATGCAAGTGGATTCATTTATGCTGGAACTGAGTACTACGTATGACTAATCCATTCCTTCTAGCAAACTCGGTAAGCAGCCACCCATTGTTGCTCGTTTTGTGATGCAAGGTGAACTTTCCTGCAACGTCATTTTGACAATCTTCTTTTCCAATTCGTGCATTGAAATCACAAAACACCATCAGCATGTCATACTTCTGACCCCCACTACAGACTCTGTCCAAATCTTCATGAAACCTTTCTTTCACTTCATCCCCTTTGTCTTCTGTTGGAGCATATTCTGAGACAAGTGACGTATTTCGTAGCTTACCTTTCACTCATAGCTTACAGATTCTTTCATTTACTGGTTCAAATCCTAGAATGTAATCACACATTTTCTTCTTTACCATAAAACCAGTTCCTCATAGTCCTGTTCTATTTTCTGGGCCACTGTAAAAAAGGGTGAATTTCTCCTTGTATGTTCTACCCTGACCATGCCATCTCACTTCTTGTAGGGCAATCACTTCTATATTCATCCTAAGCATTTCCTCTGCAATTTCTAACATCTTTCCAGGCTGTAACATCGTTCGTACATTCCATGTTCCAATTCCAAAATCTTTATTTCTCTTGCATAGTCCAGTTCCATAATTCCTTAAATTACTGTCCATCCGAGGCTGATTGTGTGGATTTGTAACTTTGACTAGTGCCATCATTCAAGAATATTCAAATGGTTTCATATATGCGTCCAGAAGTAAATGTTTGCAGGACTGTTCACTACCTCATTCAAAGAACCCTAAGCCAATACTTAGTTTATTCAATCATGATTGTGCCAATTCTAATTTGCATGTGCACCGACCTAGATAAAGATGTGAGCTGAAGTGCCAAAAAAAACTGTGTAAGATTGTCACTAAGACTCTCGGATTGATTTGCACCAAGGCAATGGAGGGAATCAATCTGACTTTCTAATTACACAACATTTTCCACAAGAGTTAGAGTATGGTGGCATGCGGCTTACAACATTACAATTCTTGCGCGCATGTGGCCTTGAATGCATTGGTGTATTCTTTTCTCCACACAAATCAGCAGAAGCATGTCCCAATTTTTTCCATTTTGAAACAGTTCCTGAAGGAGACTACAAGTCTCTAGAAAATGTTGTTTTTGGCTGACACCATGACATAACTGCCATATCAAATGCAGGACATACCTCTATTTATCATGTACCAAATAAATAAAATTGTTTTGGTCACCTGCGATTCCTTGGCCATGATTTTGGCCACCACAAGATTCCTTCTCAGGCGAGGGTGATTTCTTGTAGTTGGGAAATACCATAGTCATTGTATGAATCAATTTAGCTGCTCTCTATTCCATAATGAGGTAGAAATACTTGGTGCAACATTTCCAAAACTAATATGTATCAATCTAGCCTCACCACATCTTATAACATTATTCATTTTGTGCTTCCTCACTGAGCATCACTGTTAGGCAATCTTTTTTCATCACAAAACTTAGAGATGCCTTTCCAGAAAGTGAAGTCGATGGTCCATATGAATAAAAACTAAGCATATGCTCATGAGCATGAGCATGGAGCATAAGGTTTTGCTCATGAGCATTAGGTAGAAGTATGAACATTTGCTCATTGTCATTTGAATAAGCTTTACCTTATACTCTTACATTATGCTTCTGAACTCTGGAACAAATGCTCACGTATTTTAAAGATTTTTGATCAGCTGATTCGTCTTACTTTGTTTTTATAGTGAAAGGTTCGAATATGCTACTCACATAAGCGCCAAATATGCAAGTATAGACACCGCTTGTGTTTGGTCGTCTGCTCTGTTCTCTATCTATGAATTGAGTTTTAGGTTAGTTGAGTTCTGAATATAAAAAATGTCATCTCTATAGTAATCTTCAGTATTATCTTATAATCGTCTACACTATCATCTTCTTAAATGCCTATTTCCTATTCTGTTATGGCTATCTTTCTTTATATCTGATAGGTAACTTATGTATTTATTCTTTGTAGGGATAATGGTGATATATATCATGGTTGAATATAAAAATAGTTTTAAAGTTCTCAACTATTGGTTGTGATAATATCTGGTATAGTTTCCTCTTCCTCACACGAATTAGTTGAGCCATTTTACTATGAGCAAAATGTGAAAACCTGCTCTAGACTAGACTCACCTTTTTTGAAGCATTCGCTTCAAAAGTTGAGCAAATGCTGTGGTTTATTCATACAATTTTGAGTATAAGCTTTTACTTTTGAACAAATGCTCAAACTTTTTTTTATGAGCATGAGCAAAAGGTTTTGCTCATGTTTATTCACAGAAAATGAAGCATATGCTACATATTTTAGAAGTATAAGCAAATGCTCAACTTTATTCATATAGCCCATTGTCTTCTATGATAGAGCCTTCCAATAAATCTATTTTCAATGCAGCTGTATACTTGCTTCCTAGTCAAGAAAGGAAAACCTTTGAAGGAGGCCCATGAAGAGGTTTGCATAGGATGATATCGTGGTGTCCATGGCTGTACCCTGAGTTTGAAGATAATATTCATCTTCAAACCTGAAGGCATTGTTTGTGAGCACCAGTTTGGCAAGGTTTACTTGGAAGGTGGACCGTGAGGATAGGAAATGTTCAAGGGATTTCAAGCCTTCTAAATGAGGGATGAATGTGTAAAGGGAAGCCACATCAATACGTTACAGGTTGAGAAGGGAATATAGAATGAATCACAAAATACTCTGTGCTCCAATTTATGTTATAAGATTTATCGAAAAAAACCATTTTCTTTGAGATTCGTACAACATCTCCTAGCTTAAATTTTGGTTTTGAATTTTTCAATTTATATTGTCTATTGAATGCAGAATTCAAATACATTAAAACACGATTACAATCTTTTTTCCTCACATCTTTAGGTTTCATTCTAATTGAAGTGTGCATTGTTGCATTATAATCACGAATCAAACTGTCTAGCTGCGTTATCCAGTTTTTGGTTCCACGTTCAGTTAAATATCTATAAATTTTTGCTTTAATTGTTCTATTAAACCTTCCAACTATGGAAGCTTTCTTATCACTAAAAACATGGTAATGTTTAATACTGTATCTATCTAATAAAGCTTTAACTTTTGAATTAAAGAATTCTGTTCCCTGATCTGATTAAAACAACTTAACTCCCTTATTTTTAGAAATAATTGGTTCAAGTGCATCAAATACAGATTGACTTGACTTGTCTTTTAATGGTACACAATATGCGAATTTTGAAAAACAATTAATAACAACTAAGATATACCTATAACCTTTGGTTGTATAATAGTTCTCATCGGGTCGCTGACAACCGTTCTCCCCGACAACCATTCTCCTCTTGATTTTGACCGTAGGCGACAGCCAATACCCTGCTGAAAATATGCCAATGCCGACAACCATTCTCCCCGACATCCGCTCTCCTACTGAAAAGAAGGAGAACGTCTGTAGGAAGCGGTCCCGACAACCGTTCTCCTCGAGCGCTTCCGACAACTGTTCTCCCCGACATCTGATCCCCTATTGGGCATTGACTTGTAGCAGGCGCGAAAGTAGTACCATCACAGACTCTGTTTAACACATTCTATGAATTTGATTATTGGAAGTAAAGCTTGTTGATGTTATGATTTATATAACTGCAAATATTAGAAGAAAGAGAATATTTATATTCCCAAACTCCTGCACATGAATGAATGAATAATTTTATCAGTAAAAAGATACAATCAAAACAATTTGATGCTTCCTGTTAGATTTACGACTAGAGTAATTAATGAGGATTTCGAGCCTGTAAGGTGTAAGGGATGGATATAGAGCCAAAATTGGATGGTCCTCGCATTTATTTATTAACAAATTCATAATAGGATATAAATACACAACTGAAGTTCAAGAAGTATTTTTGGGTCAAATTTGATATAGTACATTTCAAATAAAGTTTTTGTTCACGTCAATTTTACTTCTTTTATTAGATGAACAATACTTGAATCATCTGTTTTGTTGGAAAGATTCAAGGTATTCACAATATTAGTATTATTTTTTAGGAAGATTCATTTCCGAACTGAAATCCACCTATGCTGCTTTGTCAGTTTCTATCGGTTTAATAATTCTCAATATTTAATTTCTGAAAATAGATTTTTAATGTCGTTCATTCGTTTTAGGGAAAGTGTGACAAATGAGCAAATCATACCAATAATATTTCTTTTAAATGTTATATCTCATTAAGCGTTTCTTACCAATGGCCATCCTGTGAGTAGGCTATTATTGAGACGCTATTAGTCTAAGATTCATTATTCATTATTGAGTAGGCTATTAGTTTAAGACGACGATTTTGCATTTTTTCTGTATATAACTTCCTTATGGTATAGTCTGTCCAAGCAAAGAAGAGCCTCTCGCAAGATGAGAAAATGAATCCGGCTCGGACAATATTTGTTGGAAAATTATTGATTCTGTCATAATAGTAGGAAACATTCTGATCTACAATTTGAGACCAAATCAATAATTTTTGAACCAATATTGACCGAACTGGAGTCATTTTCTCATCTTGCCAGAAGCTCTTCTTTGCTTGGACAGACTATACCTATCGATTGTATGAAAATGGCGGGAGTAATTGCTCTACTATTCCAAATTCATGATTCCATAGCATTTTGGTTATGTTGACAAAAAAATATATGTTTTTTTCATTAATTATTTTCTGGTACATTTCATAATGTAAGCCTACTGGATGTTACTAAGTTGACAATGGGATTACACTCCCGGTTTATCTTCTTTCATGTTGAAATAATTTGAAATAATAATTTATTCAAAATCGAATAATCAATTACAAATAGGTCGTCCGTGTTGTTCCTGATTGTGAATCCAACTACAGTGATTCAAATAATATTTCTATTTCAAGTTTCATAAAAACAAACTCTCAGTGGACATGTTGGTTAGAAAATTTTTTCATAAAAATTTTGAAGTGAAAGAAAATTCGAAACTTTGTATTAATCATTTCAAAGACCGGTATTCAATTAGGAAGATGTTATAAAAGTAATGTTTTCCTTGTAAACATCATCATTCACTCACTCACCATCACCTTTACTTAAAATACTTGCTATCAAGTCGCAATTTTAACAATATGAATATGAATAGAAGGTGAACCAATTCGAGTGCCAAGATAAAAACCAAAGTCAAGAAGTGATACATTTCCCCTCAATTTTTCCCAACCAGCCAAAATACTACACAAGGCCTGTTCCCAAAGAAAGATAGAAGGTTATGGAAAAAAGTCCAATAATCGTGGTGTGTCAATTACAATATAATTAATGGATTTATTCATACAATATAATTTATTCTCTTATTTTTAATCGGATTTAAAAATGTTGGTTTTTGAAAGTTCTCTCAAATTAAAATAAAATTTGAATTAAATATATTTATTTTTACAACGTTTTACTTATCTTGCTTTGGGTCATCTCTGTCAGGGTGGAATTTTGTAAATTAATTTTCATCCACTTCCCGACGAGCTAGAGACTTGAAACTTTCAGAATAGATCAAAACCTGATTACAATGCAACCTTCAATAGTTTTCATTATGATTCATTTTGTATTTTGATTAATTTTTACAAAACAAAATTTTATATGGAGAAATTAATGTATAAATAAAAAATCAATAAAAAGATTCATTCCATCAGCTAATAGTAAATAATATTGATTATGTTGCAAAAGTATTTTATGAATAACACCTTCTGTGATATGAATTGTGACATCTGGGAAAAGAAATGCTATCCTGAACAGGTTGAAAATTATCAAAATGTGACGTGAAAGTCTTGGCAGATGAACTTACTGAAAAGCATACATAGGCCTACATGTAAAACTAAAAAGATAATGAATATATTGAAAAAACCAACGTTTTGATTCGATCCAAAAGTTGCATTGTCATTAGGTTTTGATCTATTCTGAAAGTTTCAAGTCTCTAGCTCGTCGGGAAGTGGATGAAAATTAATTTACAAAATTCTACCCTGACAGAGATGATCCAAAGTAAGTTAAGTAAAATGCTGTAAAAAGAATTTTATAAATAACACACTCACATATTCTGCAATACATAAAATTAATTACACACAATACAATACAATTACACACAATACAATGCAATTAAACACAATACAATACAATCACACACAATTCAATACAATTACACACAATACAATACAATTACACACAATACAATAAATAAAATTTTTTGCTACTTCATAAAAAAGACCGAATTAGTTTTCCAATAAGACACATGCATCGCATGCATCTTATTGGAAGCCTTATTTCCTCTAATTCAAGCTCCTCCCCCACCTTATAGTAGGAGGGGGTTTGCAAATGCGCTACAATGCACTGGCTGCAACCCATGAAATGCCCGCATGGCACAGCCATCCTTGTAGCAGTGTTCGTTAAGCAAATGGAGCACTCCGGTAGTGGAGGCTGACTCGGTGTATTTTCCTCACGGTCCTCCATGTCCAGCATAAGCTCCTCCACCTGCTTGTCGACGAAGGAGGCCAAAGTACAATCTAATATCGAGTGTACTTCAAGGAATATTTTTTTCATTCGGTACTCCTTCAACTGTGAATCCACTGGTTCTGAAATAAGAGTAAACCATGTTATTTTCCATTGTGTTATGTTATGCTCCATTACAATATATATTTCAAAAAATTAGTAGTAACTTACAATTTTAATTCTTACTTGGTCTCAATTCTTGGAGTGTAGAGGCTTGAGGCCTGAGTATAATGTAATGAAAGCTGAGTTATGGGCGTTATAACGCTAATTTTTAAAACTTTTTTCTTAATTCAAGCATTAAACATGCATATCCAGGACTTCTCAGCTTAGTTGAAAAATAAAAACAGGCTCTTCCTGTAAGAGTTTTTAAAAAATTGTTATTCAATTTACAGTGGGTTAATAGAGTCTTGCAAATCCACATGAACATGTCTGTGAATTGGGTTTTATATTTATTGTTTGTGTGCCTTGAACTTTCAACCAAAGGTATAGCATAATTCAACATATTGGTCATCAATACAATTTTTGTTGCTTTTGTTCAATTCCTATCCATTTCAAATTGAAAATTGAGTTTTTTTAACATATCTTGCCCAATACATAATGGATTTCTCAACATAAGTAACCTTATAAGGCCGCAAAAAATCCTTAAATTGAAACTTTGAAGAAGAATGTAAAATTCTCCACCATCATTATATATAATTGTTAACAAAGCATTTTACTGAAACTCTTCTCTCTATTTTAATGTAAGGAAGCATGTCACGAAGTTTTTCTTGTTATATCAAAAACACCCTGTAAATTCATCCATACTTAAATAAATAGGTATAAATATTATTGAATAATAATTTTTACCTTCTTCTTCAACATCCATCGCTCCACCTTCATCTTCCACCACCAATAGTTGTTCCTGATTTTCGCCTGTAAATTGAATGGATGCAATAGATTAGATTGGTATACTTTTATAGTACTCATCTTTTATAAAATTTATCTTTTTTCATATAATTTATACATATATTATATAATTGTCATTTTCACTATGATATATGTATTATTACATGGATTGGTAATCCCGTCCTGTTCCCAAACCTATGGATTGGGGTACAGTTAAGATTTAATTCACAAAAACGTCGACAACCCCAAAAGTAAGTCTCTAATTTGCACTAACCTTGGAACTGGCAAGGAAGTGGACTGTATCTCATGTGTAGAAGTTACTGCTGATGATATCCTGTCTTTATGCGTAGACCTATATGATATTGCACATATATCACAAAACAAAACGAGGTAATTGCGTTCAACTCGAACGCCATGGAATGGGAGACACGGAACGAAAAAGATGTTGACTTCTCGACAACGCTTCTTGAAGTGGTAGGTGGAAAGATAAACGGGAAGGATGAAGGAGGGGTGAGGGAGAGAGGTTATCTTGCCTCTTTGGGAGAGGGGGAAGGGGAGGAAAGCGCAAACTAATCAACCCACAATCAAGGCTGCCGATCCTCCGTGAATCCACCATCTCCGCCCACCTTGGAATGCTCCATTTCCAAGAACATAAACTCAAAAAAAAACTAAAATTTAAAGGTAAAAGAAAAAAAAACAACATGCACTGAACGGTAGAAAAGGAAAAATGATGGGAAAAGGGAATAGGAAAGGAAAACAGAAAACTTGGTGTGTGGGTTAAACTAATAGGGAAGTATGGGGGCAAGTTTCCTAACTGGCCTAACATACTCACCAGAGTTAGTTTTCACGTGAGCTGAGCGCACAACACCCTTAGCATCACTTATGATTTGGGTGACTCTACCTAACGGGTATGATAAGGGTGATGAATTCTCAAACCACTTATTCTTCTGTTGAAGAGTGTGGAGGTATTCACTCTCCCACCTCTTCCACAATCTCTGAGTGAAGCGATTAACCTTTTCCCAACGAGACAGTCTGTGCTCGTTGACATCACTCACGTCAATTTCAGGAACCGCCAACAGAAGGCGATGAACAAGGTCCGGGAGTCAGCGCCTCGTAGTCATCAGGAGATGAAGAGAGCGCATACAACGGTCTCGAATTGAGTATCGCCTCAATTTTCACTAACAGAGTGGAAAGCTCAACAATAGTTAGGACCGAATTTCCCACTTCACGAAACAAATGGAATTTCACATTTTTAATATTAGACTCACAGATTCCATTCATGAAAGGAGCATGTGGAATATTAAAACGAAATTGGATGCTTTTAGATGACATCGCATCACAGACGTTGGATTGATTTTCTGATGATCTGAGAAATTCAATAATTTCCTTCAATTGTTGCGCAGCACCTTTGAAATTCGTCCCTTGATCACAGAATATTTCTTTAGGCAATCCATGCCTAGAAACAAAACGATGGAGAGTGTTAATAAACTCTTCGGATGAAAGACTTGTAAGCACCTCAATGTGACAAGCTTTTGTTGCCAGACAGACAAACAGTGCAAAGTATGCCTTGTACGTACGAGCTTTGGGCCGAATACTCTCTTTGACAGTGAAAGGACCAGCTAGATCGACCGCAGCCTTCAGAAAGGGAACACTGGGAACAACACGAGAGCTGGGAAGATCACCCATGACGGGAGCAACAGGAGTTGCATTGAATAAACGGCAACGAGTACAATTGAAAATCACATTTCTGATAACACTGTGTGCTCCAACAATCCAAAAATAACGCTGAATAAGAGCACGCACTATTCTTGGTCCAGCATGAAGATGAGAAATATGATAATACTCAATGAGGAGTTTAGTAAAATGACTATCTTTATGTATCAAACAAGGATGCTTGGCTTCACATCCTAAAGCACTATTTACCAATCTGCCACCAACACGAATCACACCATCACAATCCAAGAATACAGACAATTTTTGGAAACTCTTATCACAGGGTTTACCCTCTTTCAATAGGTCGAGTTCACGATTGAAATGACACTTTTGAACAATTTTAACACAATAAATTTGTGCACATTTCAACTCTTGAACACTAAGTGCGCCTGATTTACGACAGACACCACTAATTGATGCTTTACAGTTATTCACGAAACGTAAAACATAAGCACAGGAACGTAACAATCTCATGTATGAGGAGAAATGTGTTATCTGAATAACAGCAGTCTCTTCAGTGATATTCAAAACAACACCTTTATTTTGTTTCACATCAGGCAGAATTTCAGTAGCAGGGTAAGTCATAGATGACAACGGCCAACATGACAACGAATTAGAACACCACGTTGGAGCATTGAACCAATTTTGCGAATTGCACAAGTTTTGGGGAGAAAGGCCTCTTGATCCAACGTCGGCAATGTTGAAATCAGTACCAATGTGATTCAATCTGAAATATTAGTCAACTCTAATATTCTCACAACACGATTTGCAACAAACGTTTGCAACTTGTAAGGAGGTATATGCAACCAAGATAAAACAATAGTTGAATCACTGAACAGAAACGTAGATTGAAGATTGATTTTTTCCAGTGAAGGAAGGACTGAAACATACAATCGCGAAAGCAACAACGCAGCTTGAAGCTCTAATCGAGGAATAGACAGAGTTTTCAACGACGCAACTTTAGTTTTAGCTTTCAACAGGAAGCATTTCACCGTAGATTCTGAGAACACAACTCTCAAGAAGATACAAGCACAGATTCCTTTCTGCGATGCGTCGGAAAACCCAAGTATTTGACAAGAAGAAGCATCGCCATAAACGCATCGAGGAATTGAAATTGAACTTAGAGCAGGAAGCTCTCTCATCAGCTCGTTCCAGCATTCGTTATAGTCAACAGGAATCGGCGTATCCCAATTGATGTCCAACTTCCACAGCTCTTGTAAAAAACATTTCATTTTGAATATTACTGGAGCTATAAAACCGAGAGGGTCATACAGACGCGCGATAACGGGCAGAACAGTTCGCTTTGAGTTTTTCTTTTGAAACTCTGGAACGGAGACTTTAATATGAAAACAATCAGTAGTTGGGTTCCACATTATGCCAAGGACTTTCACATTTGAATTAGGCTCATCACTGATATGAAGTGGTACTTGAGTGTTTTCAGAACGAATCAAATCCAAGAACTCAGGAGAATTACTGCTCCATTTGTTCAACTTGATATGAGCACAGTTTAGAAGATTACAAAGTTGTGATTTTATTTCACAGATTTCTTCCAACGAATTAGCACCTGTGAGAAAATCGTCGTGATATATATCATCACGAATAGCTGCTGCTGCCAACGGAAATTTATCTCCTTCATCTTTCGCCAGTTGTATGAGAGCACGTTGAGCAAGAAAACCAGACGGTTTCAAACCATATGTGATTGTTTTGAGCTCATAAACGACAATATCATTGGAAGGATCTTTACGAAACAATATGTGAAGGAAAGAACGATCTTCTTCATCAACGAGGATAGCACGATACATTTTCGTAACATCACACGTAAATATGAATGAGTGAAGTCTGAATCTAGTTAACACATCACATATGTCATTTAACAATTTTGGACCTGAATGAAGAACTTGATTCAACGAAATGTGACTCTTTTTAGCAGACCCATCAAATACAACACGAACCTTTGTTGTGGGTGATGACGGATTGAATACACAAAAATAAGGAATAAAATATTTACCTGGTTTTTTAGCAACTTCCATATGATCCAAAAGAAGATACTCTTCCATAAATGATACACAATCAGATTTCAAACGAGCATCACACAGCATATGACGCTCCAATGACAGAAAACGATTTAAAGCAACATCATGAGATTCATGAAACTTGAGTTGATTAGTGTCAACTTTGAAAGGGAGACGAACAACATATCTTCCTTCAGTATCACGCATGTGAGTTTCAGCAAAATGTTTCTCACAAAACTCATCATCGGGACTAGGAAATTTATGATTAGGAATTTCTTCACTTTCCCAAAACTTATGAACCAAATTATTCAATGAGTTCTCAGAGGTGGGACACGTCATTAATGCAGTCAATGACTGATTAAGAAGACCGGAATGATTTGGAAATTCACCCAAAATAATGTCACCAAACACGGTAGGAATCACGCAAAACGAACACTCTTCACTAGATGAGACTTGACTATGATGACGTAATATTTTGTTGAATAACTGACATCCCAATAGAAGATCAACGGAACGTTGCTCATAGAACACAGGATCAGCAAGGTTGAATTTTTTCAACTCATTTTTCACTTTCGAACTGAGATAAATAGGGGGCAATGAACCAACTATTTTATCAATCACATAAGCCTCAGCTTCTAAACGAGGGTGATTTGAGCCCTTAGGTTTCAACAAACATTTCACAACACCAGAAGAATTCCCTACACTCGAGGAATTCAAACCAGAGAAATTTTGATGACAATCATGAACAGATAAACCAAGTTTCATAACAAGATCTTTTGTGATGAAATTGGCAGTACTACCAGAATCAATCATTAAACGAACACCAATAAACGAACCAGATGAATTTTTAATAACTGCTTGAGCAGTACCTAGAACAACACTCGTTTTAGGAATTAAGCTAACAATTGATGACTTATCAATAACATTATCAGTGATACCACAATGCTTAGAAGAATTTGAATCCTCAACAACATTCATAGTGCTATCAGTTTGAGTGATCGAATCAACGGATTTCGATTTCAAAGCAACTTTAGAGATGTTATCAGTAGACTTCTGATAACGAACAGGAGAATTCGAATGGCTATTATCACTACTACGAGGATAATGAAGTAATTTATTATGCATACGACCACAATAACACAGCGATTTAGACTTGCATTGGTTTACAGCGTGAAATTTGGAGAAACAATTGAAACAGACTCTCAATGATTTAATAAATTCATTCCTAGCTTTTGGATCTCTTTTCAAGAAAGCAGGACATTTGAATAATGAATGATTCATTGAGTTGCAAAATGAGCATTTTGTTTCAGCACTATCATTCAATTCACAAGTAACTGAGCTGCTTTTATTTCGAACGCTGTTATTAGCCTGAGTAGATAAGACAACCTTTTTCTGAAAAGACTTGTTTTTCGGCTTTTCGATAGATTTTTGTTCATTAACAGACGGCACATCAGATGCAGATAATTGATAAGATCTAACTCTCTTATTCACGAAATCAATCAACTGTTGACAAGAAGGAAAGCTCTTATCAGCTACCTCGAGCTCAAACGATTCACGTGATACTTTGTCTAATTGACGAATAGCCAATGAGTACAAAATATAATCAGCCAAATCAGGAACTTTCAACGATTTCAGAGTGGTAATACTATCACCTACTTTAACAATAAAATCTTGAAGCGATTGTAACGAAGGTTTAAATTGGATTGAACTAGTTTTCAAAATCTCATTTACGTAGTAGTTAGCTAGCACCCTATCACTCTCATAACGCTTGCATAGAGTTTTCCATGCCAAATCAAAATCACTACTTATCTGAAAAGATTTCACTACTCTGGCTGCTTCGCCTTTCAACAAATTATGCAAAATATGGGATTTATGAACAGGAGAATAATATTTATCATCCACAATCAATGATGAAAAGATATTTTTGAATCTAGGCCAGTCTGAAATATCAGAGCCATCAAACGGTTTTATTTCAGTTGGAGGTAATATCATGTTCAAATGGGGAGAATGAGAGGTTGAAGTTGAGGGTTCACTTTTCTCCTTCGGTTTCTCATTTTTAATTTGATTCAATTTATCACGAGCATTGATTATTGCACAGGATAAATTATCAATAACGGTAAGTGATTGATATTCAGGTTCTTTAGTAGGTTCAACTTGAATAGATAATTCATTGATTTCATCTAAGAGTGCAGAATATTCTTTCACAGTATTTTCAATAGATATACTTCTTATCAAAAATTGAGATTGAATTTTAGGATCATTGATGTCCTTTAACAAGTCATAGGCTTGTTGAACACGGCTAAACAAAGTTTCTTTCTTCTTCAAACGAATAGTAAGCAAGGCTTGTGGGCTTGCCATTGTAACTAAGTAACTGATTAGATAAACAAGGAGATTTGGAAAGGAACTTTGTAACTGGATTTAACATGGATATCAGTGCATGTATCAACAAGTAACTCTACTATTAACGAATTGAAATTTAAATTGAAATATAAATCTCTTGGAAATAGAACATATCCTAGGCCTGGTCGGACCATGTGGTAATCCCGTCCTGTCCCCAAACCTATGGATTGGGGTACAGTTAAGATTTAATTCACGAAAACGTCGACAACCCCAAAAGTAAGTCTCTAATTTGCACTAACCTTGGAACTGGCGAGGAAGTGGACTGTATCTCATGTGTAGAAGTTACTGCTGACGATATCCTGTCTTTATGCGTAGACCTATATGATATTGCACATATATCACGAAACGAAACGAGGTAATTGCGTTCAACTCGAACGCCATGGAACGGGAGACACGGAACGAAAAAGATGTTGACTTCTCGACAACGCTTCTTGAAGTGGTGGGTGGAAAGATAAACGGGAAGGATGAAGGAGGGGCGAGGGAGAGAGGTTATCTTGCCTCTTTGGGAGAGGGGGAAGGGGAGGAAAGCGCAAACTAATCAACCCACAATCAAGGCTGCTGATCCTCCGTGAATCCACCATGGATCATAATTATATTATATTCAAAATATATGATAATCGAATGAGATTTACTCTTCAATCTCATATCGAGAAAAGCCTTACTGGGGCACGATGTTCTACAAAGACTTTCTTTGTTATAATAATTATTATTATTTTATTGTTAATTTATGGATTTTGTACTTTTGAATTCGAGTGAGTTCTGGTGGAAGACAAAGTAAAATTCAATTGAATTTAATATATTCTATATTCAATTGATAAAGTTATTTAGAAATTTTGTCTTGAGGCAGAGAAATAAGGCAGACGTGCCTGAAGAGAATATAACTAATTTGTTATTAACTACAGAACTAACAAAATAATATTTCACTAGAGCACGTCACAAAGTATTTTTATGCCTCTTTTAGGAATTTGTTTTCAACTGCAATCTTACCGTACTATCCCAGTTTATTCGTTTTAGCTTGTCTCTAATAATGTGATCATACTCTGAGGTCAGTATCACTCGATAATAGTCCCATGATCTAGATATTTCCATATGTTCAGATATGATATATGATCATATAATATCAGATAAGATACGATCATAGAACTATTATCGTGTAATAACGGCCTGAAACATAGGCCTATTTGTGACAATTGTTTGCAATTTTTTTAATTTGGAAAATTGTAAATTGAGATTTTTTTAGTCAATCTACTACAATCCCGATCACTTAATTTTCATTGGAAAAACAGACTCTAGATGTAATACCGGTAATGGTAATATACCTGGGACGACATCAAGGCTGCTTAACTCGACGTCCTCAACATCCTCGGCGTTGTCACCCCTCCTGTCTTCGACTGGTATTACAACTCTAGCAATACGGTGGGATGCACACGTCAAAAAAGACGCCAGAGTTATTCGTTCATCCACAAATTTTTTTTGCAACCTTGCAATACTGATATCCTGAAGGAGCCACTTGTTTTTTTTTGGTCTCGCGCATTCGAGACCTCTCGAAAGTTCGTCATGATAGTTGATTTCCTTGACCGATAAGGCCAACAGTCCCTCTGCAACAAGAGGTGAATATTATATATAATTAAATAAGAAAAACACAAGATATAGATATAGATATAGATATAAAAGTACTTTATTGATGAAAAAACAATTGTTTATAAAAAATAAATAAAATAAATATTTCATACACTATACAGCTTGGCCGAGAGACCGTGAGCCGAGAGAAAAACACAATAAAAACCCAAAACTATGGAACCATAGACTAAGTATAGTAACTACTATGTCTACGATGGAACTTCACACGTCTTAACTTGTCTTTGTGAAAAAGAGATAATAATTCATGCAATAGAATCAAATGTTTTTATCTAGTTTTAGTGGTATATTTCAATTTATCTGATTTAATAATTTGATTTATCTGTCTGTAATATGGACGGCTTTATGCATAAAGGAACCAAGCGACACTTTTGGCTAAATGGAGTTAGTGCTGCTATCTTGTAGAGAATAAAAGAATCTTTTATGAATAAATAGTTTGGTCATTATGATTCATGGTTGAATTTATATTTATTTTTTAAAAAAATCATACATTTAGTAATTTAGTAATTTTAGATGGAAAAAATCATAAATTCCCAAAAATTCCCGGGAATTTATGGTTTTTGGGAATATTTCCCTTAAATTCCCTGGGAATTTTTCCCCAATCTTAAATTCCCGGGAATCTTACATCACCAAGTACTGTACTAACTTAGAACAAAACTCGTATCCACAGCAATAAAAATTTGCAATGAAACAATTCGAAACTTGTGAATCCTCAAATTTGTAAATTTATTTTAGTGTGAAAATCATTAAATCAAGCTCACCCCAAAAGTCCCAGATGTTTCCCTGTGGCACGATGGTACGGTTGATGTTCCTGTTTAGCGTTTCTTGGCAGTTGTTTGTTCTATTTTTCTGCCCAAAGACGGAAAAAGCATGGGGAGTGACTTTCCTCATCCACTCGTCTTTGAAATATCTGAAACAAAATAATTGACTTTAAATCCAACTAGAAATCTCACTTCTTAACATGAAAGATGTATTTATGATTCTATTGAACGTTTTTAATTAAAGTTATTGAACGTTTTTAAAGGCTAATATATTTCGAGGCAGTTGGATAATGCAAAAATTGCATTGCGTTTGCATGTATGATTGATGAACTATTTATACACAAATGAAAAGAAGAATAATAGCTAAAATTAACGCTCACAATCAACCATAGAAGAAACAGAGCAAACTCACAATACAAGGTGGTGTTAATAAAATTAATTTAAAAAAAATATATTAACACTTTTTAAATGCACTAAAAAGAAGAAAATAATTTTCTTGATCACACTATTGGTTAGAAGGAATTCTTTATTCCTCTGTATAAAGTATCCAAATACAACTCAAACGAAAAAAGTGTGGCTCAAGACAAATTGAGCTTTATTAAATTGAAATATTTGCTCAAGAAATACTTTTAAAAATCTTGTTTTGAGCCACACTTTTTTCGTTTGAGTTGTATTTGAATACTTTATACAGAGGTAAAGGATAAATTTATTCAATTAAAAAACTAATCAACACCAAATCCAATGAAAACGTTGCTCGAATTGTAGTGTCGGATGGTACCAATCAACTAGTAAAAACCAGAACCCTCTATGTGGCCTATGAACCAAGATATAATCGAAAATATGTGGCGTGTTAGAGATTTCTTTACAGACAGAGTAACTAGATAAAAAGTGTATAATAATAATAATAATAATAAAAAAGTGACTTGGTTCTGTAGTGTTCAGGTTACAGCTGTAGGCTTGATACAAAATTGAAAATTTTTTTGAAAATACCCAAATAAAAAACAACTACTTCATTAAGTACACTTACTGCAATAGACGTATTGCTTTTGTCTGATAAGCTGGAGGGGTTGAATAGACAAGCTGCTCAATGACTTGAACAGCTTGTGGGATGACCTCATGCGGAAGTAGCGCCGTCGCCATCAATCTTTTGGCAACATTGCAACCGCCTTCTTCGCCATGCGTGATCCCAAGCTTTCGCGATTGTCTGTCGATCGCCTGAAGAAAAAATAATGAATGCTGTAATATTATGTGAATGTTGTACTTTTATTACAATCACTTACGTTTATGACAACTTCAACCCTCAGGGAGGACGGGGCGTGTCATGAGAATTTTACAATAGCTGTACAATACACCGGACTCGCAACTCAGCGCTGCGCTGCGCACCACAAATGCTCGCGAACACCTGTGACTATTCAGTGTCTACATAGTAATTTATCGTTTAAAATAAAATAATAATTATTAACAACAAATAATTTTTTTCAAAATTTCAATCACTTATTTGACTCTCAAAAATTACTTACCACTTACGTTTATCAAAATGCGAGTAGAAATCAGCAAACACAATTTTCACTAAAATAATAATAATAATATTCGTGTAACCTGGCTGGGTCAGGTCTGGTGTCAGAGTTTTCAGGTCGCTCCTGATCAATTTCAGGGCCTCTGACATGACTTAACGACTGTTTTTAGGCAGCCGGGACCGACGGCTTAACGTGTCCATCCGAAACACGGGAAGTGGCCTGAGAAAAATGTCTGGTCTCACCGGGGTTTGAACCCGGGACCTTTGGGTTGCAACGCCAGCACTTAAAAAATTTCACTTAAAAAATCATTTACCCCGCGATTAAATAGATTTATCTTTTGATTACACAACTTTACAATCTTAATCATACATTACCTGACTAAAATGGAACCAGCAGCCAATATGTTTGGAATTTGGAAAATTCTGCCTTACTGAAGCACGAATTGCCTTCTCGTAGTCACTTATAATATTTTTGGGTGACAAATCGGAGATGTGGTCTTTCAACGCTTTGAAAACCACATTGTATGCTTCAATTGTTCGCGTCTTCATCAAGGCCCATGCTATGGGAAAAGCCTGCAAGGACAATATACGCTTAGTTATTTATTATACTATTATTATTATTATTATTACTATTATTATTTTTATTATTATTATTATTATTATTATTATTATTATTATTTATTAAATCTACTTGTCTATTTATTTGATAGAGTGTAAATTAAATAGTTATGAAGTATACTATCCAGTTATCTCATTACTATCCACAGTCTAAAAGTATACTTTTAATACATATAGCTAGTGTTTGTGGATTTTTACATCATTGGTAGTGAACCACAACACTTCATCTCAATATTTAATGAATTTCTATACAAGATTCCTAATATGAATGAAAATAATGAATACAAACAAATATATCAAATAGTTACTTACTCGTCCGTGTTCGGAGGCCATGACGACGAAAACTTGACAGAATTTCGGAGTACTCGGCCTGCATTTAAAGGTTCCGTCTAGGTGCCACTCATCGCTTGATTTTAAAATAGATTTTAGAGGAGAAACCACAGCGATGAGGGCTTCGACACTCCCTTCTCCAAATCTCCCCAGAAAAAATTGTTGGTTGTTGATTTCTCCAAATCTGCCATACCACTCTCTAATTTGGATATCAAACTCCTCGAAATTATCTACTTTGCCAGGATTTGTTGGAACGTGGCTCCTCTGCATTGATCTTTCAAGCGTAGTGAAGTTCAACACGTTTCTCAATTCAACTGGTGCCCTGAAATATATGCAAAATTATGTATAATCCGTCATGACAGGGAACGAAGGAACCAAAACAAAGCTAGTAAATGTGAATTCTAATCAAAACCAGTGTTCGTTCGGATCCGTGCCACATCTATTGATACATCAATTACAAAAATTTCTAATAACAGTATCTAGTCCAGTACGCAGAGGATTTTTTCCTGCAAAAGACGGTGTATGTGATTCTATTGTTTAAAAAATGATTGATTAGGGTCTTAATAATGATGTGTAGGCCTAGTTGAATATTAGAACACACAACATTTTTCCCGGCACAACGTTTGACAGCCAGAAAATCTCACATTTTATAGTTTTTTTGCCTACAGCTTAAGGGCGCAACAGCGTAAGGCTTGTAGCCTACAAATTTTTATAGAAATACTTATTTCTATCATAATCTAGTAGGCCTACAAAAAACACAAGAGGAACTCTATAAGTAGGAAATCTTGAATCTCAACTCTCAAGGATGGATCACTAGTAAAGACCGCAAACCAATTAGTCGACACGTTGTAAAAGACAGATGTAAAATACGAGGGTATTTGAATCTATTAATTTAAAACTGAAGTTGAAGTAGGCTAGTAGCCTAGTGACCGTAATTCTCCAAAAAGATGAAGGGCTTTTCTGTTCTTTTGAGAATTTAACTTATAAATATTCATCATACTTATCCTAAATAATACTAGAACCATGAAAGAAATCGCAATGGAAATCTGAGAAATTAATAATAAACTGGGTATTTAAATCTTCATTTATTTTAATTCTTATAGCATAGTATTATAGTAATATAGGGTTCAGAACGATTTATTGTATGATGTAATCTACGTGAATGGAGTGATTGAATTTGAATCTGAGCTCCAAACAATAATTATTTTAAACAAATTTTTTGTACGGTAGCCTACTCTTCAATAACATATGTAACACAAAAAAATGAAGAAGATAATAAATACCGACAACCCGGGTATTCATGTCAATCATACTCAGAAAAAGAATTCCATTTGGTTCTTTATGAGAAGTTGTTGAATACATTCTATTATCATTCCATTATATCCTTGAACGATATCAATTTCAAACTTGACCCTCTCTGAATTCAATAAAAATTTATAGGCCTCGGGAAAATACCCAGTTTATATTTACCTACCAGAAAAGTAACTAATTAATGATTATTCATGAACAAATCACTTACTTGTCAATTTCTTCTTGGAAAATAATAGAGTTCGGTGTGTTCTCTTTATTCGCCCTATCAATGATGACATTTCTAAGAGCTTCAACTCTCGCTCTATTAGATATATCGATGCAGGCGGAGTCCGGCAAATGTTTCCTAATGAGGTGATATTTTCCTCGGTTGGAATCAACTTCGCTTTTTATCTTGCATGTACCACTACACTGTTTATTCACGCATGTGACATAAATAGATCCACTTTTTAACAACTTCTTTTGCTTATAAACAAAGCCGTTGTCATCTTCCCAACGATACCCCCAAGACCTAGCTTTGAATCTGATTGCTGACATACCGTAATTAGAATTCGAACTGTTGATGACGACTGCTGGGGAAGAACTGTTATCCTCACATTCCACGCAACTTATGGGCGATTGTGGTGGTGGGGGTGGGGTTCCGGGAATTTCCAGAAGAACCAATCGTGGAGTAGAGGAATATAGCCTACATGAGTTACTACTTTTGAAATAGGTACATCATTTTTATCACAAATACTCAATGACTAGCCGTGATTGGTGCCTTCATTTAACTGTGATTGGTGCGTTCCCCCTCCATAGATTTGGCGTAACTTTTAAATATGGTGAAAATAAGAGAGTTCCAGGATTATATTATTATTAAATGAAAAGACAAGATGTTGTCAAACCACTGATTTATTAAAATATCCAGATACCGGTTTCGGTTGTTAGACCATTATCAATCTCTGGTAAACCAGGTTGTCTAATATGGATAACTACCACAATATCACCTACACAACTACTCAGAAAATTATATTATTAGTCCAGTACACAGAGGTTTTTTCCTGGTGTATGTTGATGTAAGGCGATAGCAAGATAAAAACACGTTTTTGGGCTCACATTGTAGGCAATGATTGGTTTTACATATTCATTCTCTCATGAACCTTTCTAACATGAACCAAACTTGATTAAGATTGATTACCTGACAAATTTTTGCAACTCTAGGGTTGTGTGGTAGAGAGGACCTACAGTCCAAATTCCGCCCTAATAAAGGCAATTATTATTCAATTCAATTCTCTCTCTCACTCTCTTTCCCACTCTCTCTCTCTCTCTCACTCTCTCTCACTCTCTCCCTCTCTCTCTCCCTCCCCCCTCTCACCCTCTCTCTCTCTTTCTGGATAATTATTGATTACACATAATTTCATAGTATTAATTTTCAATTACATTCTTAGTAGTCAAATAGACCATAAAAAATATCTTTGGACATCCCTCTCCAAGAATGGACATTTACATGTCTAAACATTGCTATTTTATACAGCACAAATTACTGTTACCGTTAACTTATTAAATCCTATATTTCAGTCATTTTACAAGTTTCCATAGACTATAATTAGCAAACTTAAGCGAAACAATGTAATTAGTGTCTTTTTTTCTCTTATAGCATAGGATTTAAACCAATTCTCTGTATTTTGAGTATGTTTGATGGAGAACAAGTAAAATGGAATTAGCATGATGCAGTTTTGATGGGTGTAATTATCAAATTATCAAACTTTAAAGAAAATACGATTGAATGGAATGAGATTAGTAGTATCAAACTACTTGGCTTATTGGCTACTAGAAAACATAGTTGAATTCAGCAAATAGACATGCCAGAGATTCTAAAAAAGAATGAGGCTATTTTACTTTCTATTGGAATTATTATATTATACAAATATTTAGGAGCTTACAAAAATCATTTTTCAATTGGCTAATGTCCGTTGGGCTGGTATTATAAACGGTAATATTTCTATTATTAAGTGAAATCATATAAAAAGAGACAAAAAAAGGAATTATATTTATTTTCATATTATATTATTATATAGGAATATTACGTTGTGATACCACCTTAACCGGACTACGGACATTTCTCGCTTATTTTTAGGCCAAATTATTGTCACCAATAAAACTATACTATGATATGGTACAGTATAACTTATATAGATGAAACTGATATAACAATTTAACTAGCTAGTATACAAATTTAATTTTTCATACATATAGATATAGAACAAGAAATCGTTACATACTAAGATTATAGATAATTATCGTACAATGGTTTTGTGTCGGTTTATGGTGCGGAATAGATTGGAATGTTATATTTTGGTATTCGACCAGGACTTCCTAAGAATTTTCTTATCCACGGCCTAGACTATGATACCGTGATTCTATAATTAGTAGGATGGCAGGTAGATAGTAAATAGGTCATAACAGATGTCCTCTAAACAGGCATTGATGAAATACAAAGGCTATAGAAAAAACTGCATGAGAATAATTATTGCGTTTGTCCTTCTTCTAGGAAGAGGGTTGATAACAGGTATCAAATAACTTGTACCTATTTTGTGCAGTTCTCCACTGTTCATTGTTCAGTCTTCAGTTGACCAATATATAATAAAAAGAGGTACACCTGTACAACAAATATTTTACACATAACTGTACTTATCAGAGTGACTAGAATTCACTCTTAATTACATTTTCTGAGAAATATCAGGAATAGGCCAACACCTGAGAAATTCCAAAAAGGTCTAACCGAGTACAAAAATAGATTTGTTGGCCCACTCGTTGCATGGTACTGTATTTTAATTTCGCTTCGTTGTCCAGCCTATTCATTCAATGCGGTGGTTGGATTCCATCATGAAAGGATTTGGAGATTTGAAAATGAAATTCTAATATCCAAAAGCAAAATGGGGCTAGTTTTTAATTTCCTGTAATTTTTTAATTAAAACAAGGATTATTATGTGACTAAATAAGGAATAGAAGAAGTTCTGGGTGATTGATTGTTTTCTTTCTCCTCGTATTGTATATTTTTACTCAAATAAATAAATATAAATTTCATGAAAATGACTATTATTGAAATTGATTGAATAATTAATTTTATATGGAAATAGGTTAGCTGGGGGAAATAGGAGTAATTATTGAAACTGGTAACTCTTAATCTGAAATTTATTTCAATTTTAAACTGATGGTCTCACTTTAAAACGGAACAGATATCCTCAAATTTTTTTTATTCTTTGAAAATAATCCGATGGATGAAGCCTGCTTATTCATTAAATAATTTAACTGTGATTCAAAATAATTTGATCTTAACATTTTTTCAATTTCAAACTGACTATTTCATTCGAGAACAGTTTCCACATATCCACGAACAAATATCCTCAAGAGTGTCAAAGTTTCTTCTATATTAGAGAGATAAAAAATCCAATCATTCAAATAGGACTACAAGAAATAAGAAGAAATTATTCAGGTAGACGTAAACTTTTTGTATTTGGTTGCGAACACATCTATGAATAGCTGAACTTAGTAAGAACTAAGGCGATTCTATGTGAATAAAACCGCTGAATAGTTTAAGTTACTCTATAGTGAAGACTCCAGTTTTTCCTAGTAAACACTAGAAGATAGAATGGAATAGAACATATTCAATTGTCATGGTATTCACATAAAAATACATTGACATTGTCATGTTAGGAACATTCAATCAGATAAGAAACAAATTATCAGGTACAGAGACTACATCACACAATTTAAACAAAATTGAGACCGTCCAGGCTCGTGTCATGCCACTCTTGTATTGAATAAAGATGCTTAGCTTTCAACCAATCCTGCATTGTACACTTAAATTTTCTTATGGGAACAAACACTAAAGAGAGCGTATTAGGTTTATTCACTTTTAAGCAAGTGTTTACTTCCTGGGCGAGCGTTCACTAGGTAGTAAATAAATACTTCACTAGACAGATTGTACTACGAAAAGTTTACTCGTTTTTATTCACTTGGCCCATTGATCCTTCATCCTTGATTCAATCAATAATGGAGTTTCCACAGGAAATGTTTTTTTAATTTTATGAATATTCTCTATGCTAGTATGATTCCTTAACTTAGTTTTTGATGAACTGATGAGCTAAATATATACAGTAATTGTTTTTTCTATAACTGGGAATCAATCCATTCAAAAGGAAGGATGGATTGTGACTGTAGAGGGACAATCGCGCTTGTAATTCACTTAACAAATTTCATAATATTAAATCGGAGTATATGACCCTCAAGTATTATAGACAGATTTTAAAAGATTCATAATTCCTTTTCTTCCTGAAACAATGGAACATTAGAGACCAGGAACGATTTCGATTCCCCATTTAGATGGGTTTGAACCTATAAGACATACACAGTTCAACCCCATTTCGCTAGGTTTGAACCTGTAACACAAACACACAACATGAGCCCCTTTTTGTAACGTTCCAACGTGCTAAGGGTGTATATATTCTCAACTCTCCTAAACTGAAAGGGGATTCGGGGGGCAAAACGGAAAAACTTTGCATTGTTTAGTCTGAAATATCGTTTAAGACCTTATTATAGGACTGAAGTTTCTTATTATACTTAGTTTATTATTTCTCAGATTTAAGATTTTTTTTAAAACCGCTTTGCTAGTTGAAGAGAGGGCGACTTTTTTTTCATTTTTAAAAATAAATTAATTGATAATGATGGAAGAAATTAAATATTGCAGTACACCAACTGCTGGATAATTATTATTATTATAATGTCAATATTTGCAGTAGCAGAAGTCCTTTGTATATTTATATGGCAGTATGTCGAGATTCTAATCAATAATTATTATAATAATATTAATTGATAATATCGATTAACGCATGAATCTATAGTAGATTCAATTAAATCTGTCATTAGATTGCATTCAATATTTTTAATCTGTCATCCAACATGTTTTTATTGGATTCACCGCCTCCATCCGCCACCACACATATTTTATGTGGTTACTAATATTTGTAATTACAGTAGGCTATCAGAAGATGACCATCACTTTTAACTTTTTCTGTTTAATTTTTGTACGTTCTCACTAAATTAGAACTCTGAATTCGCAAATAATTATTTTCGCTCCACCAATTAAATAGGCTACCTCTAATGAACTCGAACAAGAGGTGAGATTTCATGGAATTACTAGAAATTACTTAGTTATTAGAAATCAACATAATATTGTAATGTTCTCTATTATTCCTTTCATCCTGAATAACCAATTGAAATGAATGAGTTAGTTCGTAGTAAACTCGAGATAGTAATGAGATACGCAGAACCCTCTGTAATATTTTTGAAGGAATGTGTAATCGACATAAACAGAATCTTGCCTTTCGGATACTGCTACCAATAATTAAAAAAATAACACGTCCTACCCTTTCACTAAACCAAACAATGTACCTGGATTCTAAGTGTAGCCTATAATTGGATGGGTCAATGTACGGATCATTAAGTCTTGGATGATCGTTTTGGGATTGAAGAATAGATGTTATGTTCGACAGGCCTTAACCCAGACCAGACAAGGGAGCTATTCTCACCGCTAATTAGGATTGTTGAGTTGGAAAAACCCATATTATCTGTGGAGCGTGGGAGTGCAGATAGATTGTTGGATTCATTGAATAGGTAGAATGTATTATTTTTGGAATTTGTTGTAGTATCTCTGTCCAGATTCTGCTTGTTATGTCAAGGTCTGCTTCCTTCAAAAATATCACGTCCTGAACGAGTGCTGGTGGTCTAGGCCTATACGGTGAGGGTAATGAACTTCCCATGTATGGAACCTGATGTGAACAGTGTTGAACTACAATCGAATTCGGGTACATAGGATTAGAAAATAGATAGATTGATCAATAGTTGAGGGGATGTTAAGCACAAAAATTATAATGAGAATAGAAAAATTATAATTAAAATTACAAGGATCATATAACATAATTAATTAGCATTTCCTTTTTTCCGTATTTTAAAGGATGAAATAGGAAAACCTTAGTTGACTGTACACCATGCGCAATTATTGTAGTAGGAATTAAATAACCTACTCCTAAATGAAAGAATTTCATTTGCTAAGTCCAGAATTCAATGCCTTCTGATAATTATCAGAGATATTAACGAGTATTGTATCATCATAAATCAAGTATAAATCGCTTTTACTTTTTCTATGCATTGACGACTTTCACTTGTTGAGTACCAGTAGTTGTGAGTGTGATACTACAGTAGTTATACATGTTGAATGAAAATATTGAATTTTACAAAAAGGAGTTTTTAACTACTGTCGTTGAAAAATCTATTGTGTTGAGGCTGTTTTTTATTGGTTATTAACACAAAAGATTTCTGGGGCAGCCCTAGGACCGAAGGTAAGGTGTAAGTCATCATAGATGTTATTGTATAGCAGAGACTATACCGGTAGTTTATAGATGACCGTTGTTGATTTCACAACAATGGATGTTTTGACAACCACTCTAGAAAACAAAAAATTGTATGCAACGAGCTGGAATAATTTGCTAAACGGGTGCTTTACGAAACTATGCCGGCGCTCAGCGTACAATAAAACCTACATCTTCTTATGAACCGAAATACGTACAGCATATATTATGTTTGTGCTTTGTGGTAAATATTTGATGTTCACCGATAGCGGTCGGTAGACCCTCCAGGTTTAAGATGGCTCCCTCGGTCGCAGCATACACAAATCAACAATTCTAGACCTAATAATGAGCACAGAATTTATAAATGGATTTATTTTTGCAAGTTCCTGACCAACATCCAGACAGGAATTATTTTATGAGATGGTAAAGGCCTCACAGCTGGATGCTGAACGACTCCAATATCCCAAGAAAACCTCGATTCTAAATAATACTGTGTAATAAGTTACTACTCAGGCTGTTAACACCAGCTCAATTGAAAAAAAGTATATTTAATTCTCTTTAAGACTCTTAACAGAAACAAGGTAGGTCTATCTACCTAAGTCTTTCTTTATGTGAGTGGATATGCGGTATGAAAAATAAGTTGACCCTCCATTCAGTAAGAAGCTAAAAATTAATAGATTAATGATAATTAATGATTAAATCTAATATTATTAATAGCCACCTAATCAAACTCCAATGAATTATCAAAGACCTTCTCAAGTATTCAATTTGACACTCAGATGGAGAGTTACTCCTGTAACTTCCACAATTTAGTTATAAATAACAAAAAAAAATCTATCTGTCAACTTCTAGCGGGGGACAGATGCCCCCCTCTGCCCCTGCCTGGATACGCCCATGATTTGAAGATTGCATCAAAATCATTCGAATAAATTCTTTTAGTGCCTTCGCCTAACGTTTGTAAATAATTATATGAAGTTAAAATTAATATCAATGCAACGATCAATGCTGCGGCCTTGTCATGCACAATGCTTTTAGATGACTATTAATATATATTTTGAACATTTCATTTCATATATATTAATTCCAAACCATTTCAGAACTTTTGAAGTAATGTGCATTGACATTGCACAAGAATATTAATTTGAATATAGACTTAACAAAGATGATCAGAATATCAGAACTTAACAAAGACGATCAGAATATCAGAACTAGTTGTATAGTATCAGAACTAGTTGTATAGTACAGTATCTAGTAATCTGGTTTAATAGCATGATACATAGGATTCATGTGACTTCATTTTCAAGTTTCAAGGAGAGAGCCAGCCAGAATGGTGATTTCATGTGATGTGGTGAGGGGAACGTTTGTCGGGAGCGTTCCCGACAACTGATCTCCTCGAGCGCTTCCGACAACCATTCTCCCCGACATCCGTTCTCCTACTGAAAAGAAGGAGAACGTCTGTCGGAAGCGTTCCCGACAACCGTTCTCCTCGAGCGCTTCCGACAACTGTTCTCCCCGACATCCGATCCCCTACTGAAACCTGCTCGAAAAGGAGAACGGTTGACGGCGTTGACCGGCGACAACCGATACCCTAAAAACTGGTTTGAAAAGGTGATCGGCTGTCGGGGAGAACAGTTGTCGGGGAGAATGGTTGGCGCGTTCCCTTCTCATCACATTCGATGCAGTTGGTTTCTCTATCACTTTAATTTTCACTGTTTGAGTCATCAACTTTGCTCCGTTTTTCATGTTAACTCTTACATTGAATTTAATTCATATTGAATTGCAGTTTGAAATTTTGGGGCAACTCTCCCATATAGTTTGCTTAGGGCATCTCTCCCAGAATTGCATGGGACAATCTTTTTGACAGGGGAGAGATGCCCCAGCACCTTGTTGATCTACAAAGGAAATAAGATGGCTGCCTACTACAGACAGATCAACTATAAACTACTCACACCATGCTCTCACCAACTACATTTCAATATCCTCTTGGAAACGTTATTACCAGCCTTAAATATAACACCTTATCTTATATCGAAGGAAGAAAACACAATACTTCATGGATTCTGATTTTTACTGTCAAAAATAACATAACAAAACGGTCGTAACTTTTCTCTGTTGTTGACTGGAGTTCAACTGACAGAATGAATGTACTAGAAGAGCCCCCTTATTTTGAAGGACTCACCTCTTCATTAATTTAATGCTTTCTGTGCCAGGGGTAAATTTTTCCAAACATGGATTGCTAGGCTATTTTTCAAATGTGTATACTGTAAGTGCCAGCTGTTTTCAGCAAAAATTGATGTGGTTTGGTACAATAATGATATTTCAGTTAGTTTATGATTCAACTTTATCTATTGACTACAATTTAAGGCTCATAAACATTTGAAAACAAAGCAACAAACCAATCTAGTACCACCGGACAGTCGTATTTTCAATTAAAGACCGTACCTCGAAACATATTCCACTATCATTTATAATTTTCGGTGGCAATTCGGGAGGCATATTTATTTCATCCTTTTCCTCCTCTTCTTCGTATTGGAGCTGTGCGGATGGTGGTAGTTTTGTTGGCGTATTTATTGGCGAATGGATCATCTTAAGGCTGATAGATCCAAAACACCATAATTTATTGTTGGTTTGATAATTGTTATTGAAGAAACAGAACCTAATTTAAAGACAGCAATGTTCAAACGAAAATTTGGTGACACACTTTTCACTCAGAAAAAACGTTGAGTAATTTCCACTGTGAAAAACTGCTGAGTAGACTGCTGGTTGTTGTTCCACTTTCACTACTAAAACTACTCTACACTAATTATTTGCACTCTACGGAGGTCAGATTACAACTGGAATTACTTCATCAATCGTGTTTTATGATTTGAATATGAAATCTTCCTGCTACAAAAAGCTGTTTGATGGTGTGCCACCTGATGATGATGTTTTTTTTTCGAAGAGGATGAAGTTGTGGAGGATGATTTTCTCGAGGATGGAGTTGTTGAGGATGACTCTACCCCCGTAGCAGAGGAATGATATCTTTATGGGCGAGCTGTCAGCTAATGGCTCTGTTAGCTATGGGTGACTTTATGTGTGGACTCAGCAACCTGTGGCTAGTCTTACACTAGCTAACTTCATGTTAGTGTTTCTAACTATACTTGAAATGATTTCATTGTAAAAAAAGACTCCAAACTTCACTCTTATATGGATTATTGGCCAAGTCCCTAGCTGGTTCTTTCAATGCTGGTAATCTAGTTGCAATTATATTTCTAACAGGCATTCTTACAGTTGTTGGGGTGGTTTACTTCTCCATGCGTTTGGTGGTCCAAATTTTTTTTCCCAAGACATTCCAAAAAATACTCAGGAAGAGAGCCTGACACCTTCAGCAACAACATTCGTAATGTTCTCTCCATTATTTTCACGATCGAGCAGGTCAGCATCGTCCTCATCTACTGATAAACTGGAACATTGTCGGTCCTCATCATCTGTCAAAACATAGTCCAGATCACTATCTGAATCATCAATTTCACTAAAGGCCCTTCCCCTGTCGCAATTTTCGCTTCTTTTACTCCATTTTTTCATTTTTAAAAATTTACCTATTGGCTTCGAAGAGGATGCAGATTGAAGAGCTCTCTAGTGTCGGTCACTATTTATATGTTTCATAATATCAGACGTTCCATCGTGGGGAACACTAAACTCTCCATTCCACACTTCACATCGAACATCAGAGTCACTTTTACTTTTCTTTATGAACTTCAATTCCTTCTCTAAATCCGCTTTAAACTTAATCACATGCTTAGGCATATTAACACTGTGGAGTAATTTTTTCGTTTCCATATCTCGTAACTCTGACTTTACTTGATAAAGACTATCACACTGCTCGACCAAGATTGACTCAAACTAACACAATAGAAGCCTTTTATAAACTACAAGTCTTCTGGAAGCTTATATTAAATAAATTAAACACTAGAATGTAAACAGAAATGGCTTATATGTTTATTTGGAATGTACTGGAACATTATATTATAAAATAGAAGGTATATCAATACACATAAATGGATACCCATGGATATCAATACATAACCAGCTGTATTGATATCAATACAGATCAATAGCCATCCATAAGCAGTCTGTCCCCTTTTTAGAAAAAATCCTATTTTAAATCTAGGAGAGCAGCTTAGGATGAAGATAACATTTGCAAGGATTAGAATATTTTAACCCAACTGCAACTGGCATCAGACAAGATAGTATACCTGTTCAATTATAATTAATATAAGTGAATTGGATTCAGTGAATAGACATATTGATGAAAAATTAAGGGATGTAAATAGTTAAGACATAAATAATGTGAAAAGTTGTTTATTAAAATTAATCATATGCATGACATTTATCTATTAAGAAAGGTCCTTATTGTGGTGCTCCAGAATACTTTAATCTCTTCCTGTTTATAGAAATTTTTTGAGCTGCATACTGGTTTATGTTACTGCACCTCAATTCAATCTCAATTTTTGAAGCACTCAGATTTTTCTCCAGGATGCGGTGTTTGAACATTTCTAGAACAAATAACAGCTCAAAGTATACAATCTTAACAAATTAGAAAATAAGGATTTTATTTCCTGAATTAATGTGCTATCAAATTTATTTAATAACCTAAAAATGTATTTAAATATGCATGACTCTCCCTCTCATGAAAGAAAAGTCCAAGATAACACAAGAGCGTTTTTTTTTCACGTGAAAATTATGTCCTCACAGTTTTACATTATAACGTCATATTCTGGTGGAAAAGTCGAGAAAATTCCATTTTTTTCACGTGAAAAAAAGTGGAAATGTTCCAACTTTTCACGTGAAAAGTACGTGAAACTGAAACTTGAAAATAAAATTTTTTTTGTTTTTACATTTTCACGTTATACTGAACATGTAAAAACTCTCAGAAAAGAACATGAATAAAACGGGTTTTTCTACATTTCTTGTCCCACATTTGGTCATTTCTTTCGCATGAAAATTTCCAAAAATTCACATGAAAATAACGTTTTTAAAATACATTTTTACAATATTTTATCGTGAAAAGATGGAGAAGGATTACCTTAATAATTCTGAATAAATAACCTTTTCAATTGGTTCTTTATTTTTACATTAAAAAACTATAAATTTTATAATACTTTTGAATAACCACAATATAATGTGAAGTAAATTCTTTACCCTAACTTTACAATAATTTTACACCAAACTGAATAAAAATTAAATTCAACTATTCAGACTATTAAATTCAACTATTAAAGTCCTATTCAGACAAATGGATTTTTCCTAGTAAGTGATATATGCAATCTAACAGCTGGACACTATAATTACAAAAAGAAAGCTCATTTTCATTTTTAATTATTCAACAGCTGACAAATTTCAAATATTTTTCATGTAAGCTTCTTTTTTCAGCTGTTGGACTTTGTATCAGCCATTTGCTTGTATTAGCTTTGCACATCACCCAATGGGAAAAAACATAAATGTCTGGATGGCCAATAGGGAGATTTTTGCTTTAATAAAATGGTGAAACAACAATAATTTATATTAAAATTGAATTTTTATTTTCAAAACATCACAGTCTTCAACCCTTCAATAAGTTGGAGACTGTTGTAGATATAATACTGTAACTTTCAGGATAAGTTATTGGTCGAATACTCCACCTTTTGACATACAACTGAATTTCAACCCCTCATAAGGGAGTGACTTGGGGGTTGTAACTCAAAGATTTTGAATGTAAATACCCATTGTGTATTATCTTAAAAGCCTTCTCAAAACTAGAAAGATGACATCAATAAAAATCTTCTATGATAATTTCATCCAAAATGGCAGCTGATTGAAGTTTTGGTTTTTAAAGGAATAATTGATAAAATTCAAACAGCCGCCAATTTGGATAAAAGTATCATAGAAGATTTTTATTGATGTCATCTTTCTAGTTTTAAAAAGGCCTTTATAGGTTAATGGTGTATCAAACAATGGATGTTTACATTCAAAATATTTGAGTTACAACCCCTCATTTCTTTACAAACTGTAACTTCAATCAGCCACCGTTTTGGATTCAGGTTTCATAGTACATTTTAATTGATGTTATTTCTTGTTTTAAAAAGCCCTTTAAAATAATGTACCACACAATAGGCACTTACATTAAAAATATTCGAGTTAAAACTCTCAAGTCACCATATTATACATTCTGAACCTAGTCAACTCCTTATGAAGGGGTTGAAATTCAGTTGTACCGTACGTCAAAAGTTAGAGTATTTGACCAGTAACATATCCTGAAAGCTACAGTATTATATCTACAACAGTCTCTAATTTATTGAAAGTTTCCCATACATATGACTCACCCTGTATGATTACTAACTTATAATGATTAGCACAAGCCTAGAGCTCATGTAGACATCACCCATAGAAAAAAATTGTTTGTCTTTATATTCTGTTTTAAATTAATCAAAATTGAGAATTACTTAGATTTCTCTTTGCTGGTAAATCGAGTTTTTGAAGACTTCAGCCAGTCTTTGATTACTGCTTCCATGTCTTTTTCTTTTGTGTTGGAAAATTTTATCACCACAGCTCCTATCAGAAATGGAACAAAAGTAAGTTTACTTATAAAACCCTTGGTTACTACAAAGTGCAATATGCCCTTAACTACTACATGAGGTCTCAGAGACCGCATTTTTAAAAATTCATAAAATACTCAAGTATCAACAGTTTAATGATTCTAAAACTAACTATGCATTCTACAACTCTTTTAAAATTATGATAACACTTGGCTCACTCAATTAATCACTTTTTTAATATATAAAAATAATAATATTTAAACCACCTCTTAAAAAGTATGATCCTGAAAAAAAAATTTTTTTTTATTCTTCTCTCAACTTTTATTGTACTATGATTTTAAAATGATCAAAATATATGTAAATAATAAGAATAAATTACTGTGGACCTCATTGCTCTTCATACAACCTTATTTTTAAACCTCAAACTCTGCATAACATTTTTGGTTTTACAAAGGAAAAATAATAGGCTATAATTTTTATAATGATTTATTATGATTCATAAACTGATATAGTACTTCTAAATAATATTGTGCCAACATAATATTATTATTGCAAACTTACAAGTTATCAGAATTTTCGTATTTCCCAACAGATATTGATGGAGTACTAGTCCCTATCTGCTTTACACTTCACACAAAGTTTCTTTGCACATTGCAAGCATATTGGCTTGTTGCAAATGCAGCATGGATATCTTGTTTTCCTTTTCAGGCGAGGTGGGCAGGTTTGGCATGTTAATTTATCTTTGAAAAACTCTTCTTGTTGTCCTGGTACCGGTAGTGGATCCTGGATTTGAAGTATACGTTTGATGGCGAGCTTCATCTCTTCTGTTACATGATGTCCTCTATCCAGTCTTTTTTGTAGTAATGGAGAAACAAGTGATTTGGCCAGAACCTTCATGAACTCCAATCTGTTCATGTCAGGAGTATTTTTGTAGGCTTTGTAGAGGACGAATGCATTGACCCCAGCTGATATATTCAACAGTGCAAAAAAAATGGCCATTGGCCACCTTCGTGACCGCCTTTGTGTTGAGTAATTAGAGCACATCTGATCAACCGTGTCAACACCTCCCTTTGTTCTGTTGTACTCTGCAATAATCTCTGGTTTGTTGATGGTCTCGTCTGTGCCGGGGCCATGATGCATTGAAGACACCAAAATGACAGCCTTCGACTTTTTTGGTACATAGGATAGTAGAGTCATATTTTCTGTATAACCGTACAATGCCTCGTTCTCCTCTCTGCATCTGTTGGGTTGGAAAGACACTTGTATTTCGGTTTTATTTTTTTTTAATGTTCCTAAATACGTCATTCCTCTCCTACGTAACTCTTCAACAAGCTCTATTGAGCTATACCAATTGTCAGCGGTTATATTTCTGTTGGTTCCTTCTATTGATTCAGTTAATCATATTACAGCTTGAGTAGGTTTCAGTAGTTTTTGATCTTGATCTGATAGGCCTCTACCATCACTCCTTTTACCAGTATATAAATAGGCACTGTAGAGGTAATTCGTTTTCGCATCTGTGAGGCATTGAATTTTCAGCCCATATTTTGCCGGTTTGTTTGGTAGGTACATTTTGAAGGAGCACCTACCTCTGAAGGGGACCAGCATTTCATCGACACAACAGGATGTCCCCACTGTGTAGCATAGCTGGCTGTTCTCAATGAATTTATAAAAAATATTAGAAATTGCAGCCTCTTTCACATCTTTCTTTCTATCATCTCGGTCATCTGGGTTGTCGAATCTGAGTGCATGCAAAAGAAATAGGAACCTTTCTTTTGACATGGTACAACGAAAAAGTTCCCGGCCGGTTCCATCAGTTGCAAATATACTATCAACTGATTCATTTCCACTCTTGAATACTGCACTGTAGATAAGTAGTCCAATAAATCCATACAATTCTGTATAATCAGCATCATGAATGAATGAAGTTGGATTTTTGTAGCGTGGTCTTATTGATGCAATTTTTTTATTGGTCCATAACAATATCTCATCAATAATATCCTGTGTGAAAAGTAGTTTCCATACATCTATAACTTCAGGGTTGTCTCCCAGATTTGAAGCATGGGCCTTCAAACCTGGTAATTGTGTGACAATATTCTCTCGCCTAGTTCGAACAGCTTGATTGGGGAATTCTTTCTTCCATTTGAATCCTGAGACATTTTTTTCAATCATTTCTTTCGTTCTACGCCCAAAATAGAAGAGATTTCCTCGCTGCAAGTTGTTGCCATCGTCAGTTGGAATGTCACCCCCCACTAAATTTTCATTAGAAGCTGAAGAAGTACTGGTATTGGCTGTCAGGTCATTATTTTCTGAGTCACTTTGATCTGTGTCTGTAGCATGATCACTTCCCTCCAAGTAGTCAGGGTCATGGTCACTGTCATCAATGTCCTCCTTGTCTATGTCCTCGTCTAAAATGTCAATCAAAATGTCTTCTAATTCGGTAGGGTTTACAGCTTCCTGGTCTTTGGGAGCGCTCCTCTTTCGTTTCCCACGAGAAGTTTCCATCATAAAAACTTGAAAGTTTGATATAACTGTATGGAAAATAATTAGAAACAATCACATGTTAAAACTACAAAACGTAAGGTATGGAAGTGTCCATCATAAAAATGTGTAAGTCCGCTAACAGAGACAGCAGCAATAGTAACAGTACCACTACAATATGTCTCATAGACCGCAGCAAAAGTAACGGATTCACTACAACACGTCTCTCCTCTCAGACCGCGATTCAAAAATATCTCGACACGATGGCTGAACTGAATGGTGACTTATTGTCAACTGAACAGGGGGTGGGTAGACAAGAAGGTAGCTGGAGTGAGGGAGAATCAGGATGGCCGGTTAGGGAATTCTGTAGGTTGAAATTTCCCTCGCGGTCTGAGAGACCGCTTGTAGTAATTAAGGGTTTACATACTTCAAATAATATTTTTTGACTGGAAAATTGGAAAAACACACATGTTGCAAACACACAGTCTCACTCTCTCTTATTACATAAAATATATATTGCTAAAATGAGAGGACTACACCGATAGTTTTTTTAAATTGGAATAAGATATAAAGCTGTTAATATAAATGAATGAATCAATTGCTGGAAAAAGTCTAAATAAAGCCTGCCGGTCCAGAAAACAACTGAATAAATTCTAATAGAAAACAATTGAATTGTATCTACTATAGGCTACTTCAATTCAAAACTATTCAAAATTATTTGAAGTATAAAATAAAGATATCTTATAATAATGCTCACTAGGTATTCCTTGAAAATTTATCTAGCCTCTAGTCATCTAATCTATCAATCCACAGTCATATATTATTGATATTAAGTGCATTATAATAAGATGAGTGTAGATTAGTTTGTGGTGACTTCAATTACTTAGGCTAAATAAAAAGTTTAGTTACACATTCAAATTTATATGTACCAGCATAACCCTGGAATGTGTCTGCCTAGAATGATAATCATCTTATTTCCAGCAATGATAAATTCAAGAGGCTTTCTTCTTATTATTATTAAGGTATGCCTTAAATAATACAGTATTAAGTGTTGTGTTATGAGGTTATGTTATGCATGGCCTATAATAGCCTTTCGAAAAGATTATCATTTAAATATATAAGTATTTAGACCTATAATAAATTTATTCTTTCATTTTACGGTACATCAATAAAAACAAAATCACTCGACTTACCTATATTTCCTGGATAAAATCACAAAAATTACAAACCACGAAACAACCTCCAAAAACCGTTTGTCTGTTGCAAAATTCATTGACCATGACCAAACACCACCATGGCGCATGCACCGCTCAACATACTATCGATAAACCCAAAATGTTGATATAATATTATCAATACATCAATAAATAATAATTATATATTCTCAAGCATCATTTACATCTTTGTTTGGAAATGTGTTATTCAAAATATATAGTTTAAATAAGTAAAAGTAGAATACAATCCTGATTTCTTCATTTTTAATGCAATAAAATCAGTTTACCCTCGGAAAAAAGTTAGAATTAGTTTGATATATCGATTGTTAAAACATTGATATTTCCATTTCACAGTATCAATATTATTGATAATATATCAATATTTTCATTTGATACCATAGTAATGGTGGCAATTTCAAAATTATTGACAATGTTACTGTTATTAAAACATTGGATATTAATTTCAGGTGGAGATTAATGATTTTTTATGGGGGGACATTAATTTGTGCTTGACACTGAAATAATGTTGGAAAGGATAAAATAGTAGGTTGTTATTATTTCAATGTCAAAATTATTCAATGTTCTAACTGCATTTAAAATTACCGGAAAAGGTCTATAAATCGTTAATGGTGCATTGTAGACGATTTTTGCAAGAGACAAAAATTGCTGGAAATTCACTTCTCCACCCGAATTGATTAACAAAAAAATTAAAGTGAGACTTTTTTGGAAAACTCAAAAAATTTTCCATCAAAAATTTAATTGGCATGAAAATTTTTTATCTCGATAACGGTGTGTTGTAGATGATTTTGCAACATATAGAAAGGGGTGTAAATTCTATTTTACATCCAAACTGTTGGTCAGAAAGCCTAAATTGAGAGTTGAAAAAATGTTTGATTTTCAGTTTTAACATTTTCACTTTTTATTCACATGAAAAAACGTGATTTTCACATTGTGTGTTGACATGGGTAATATCATCCTGAGAGCTCAGAAACCGGTCCTTATTGATATCAATGAAGATTTAATATAATCAATAGATGCTCATTGAATGTATTTACCATGATCTCTATTTGTTTGTATCTACTTCTAATGTTACCCATTTACTTTTATTGATATCACTAAAAGTTCAGTGATAACAATAGATTTTCATTGACTGTATTTACCATTATTTCTATTGATATCCATGAGCACCTATTGATATCACTGAACGTACAGTGACACCAAAGTTCATTGACTGTATTTACCGTGATGTGTATTGATATCCATGAGCTTCTATTGATTTCCATGAACATGTATTGATATCCATGAGCATATATTGATATCAATAGAGTTTTTCTATGGATCTCTTCTACTAGGGTTACCATACAGGCTGCTCAAAATTATCGTATTTTGACCCATGTTATTGTACTGTTTCCCTCTTTTATTCATAATATTTATAAATTTGTTCTAGGACTATGAGTACAATAATGAGTATGAGTACGATAATGAGTACATTGATTTATATTAATCATTCCATTTTGACAACTTACCCATTTAAATTCTAAAACTAGTGAGAAAGTCATTGCTTCACAGAAACAATGATGTAAGGCAGACATGGAAAATGATCAGGAATGCTACAGATTCAAATCAGAAGAAGGAAATACAACTGAATGCTTTGAAAATTAATGGTGATAGTCACACTGGAAGATAATCCTAGAAAACTATTGAATCATGAGAATAATTTCTTTGTTCATATTGGAGAGAGTAGGGCTAACAAAATATCTGAAAGTGTGAATAAAAATACTAATCAAATTATAGCAGATAATGATCCAGAATTACATGTACCGAATGTTATGTTTCTTTTCCCCATAGATGATGGAAAGGGAATAATATACAAAATTGATTCTTCACACAGCAATAGTGCACCAGGCCTAGATGGATTAGATAACAGGACCTTAAAAGGAATAAAAGATTGAATTTCTAAACCTTTAATTCATATTTTCAATCTGAGCTTGTCATATGGTACTTTTCCAAGAGCAATGAAAGAAATCTGTGTCAGACCCATACATAAAGCAGGTGATAAACCAATTATTAGTTTATTATAGGCCAAAAACCTCGAAGAAATAAAAGTTAAAATGGAAGAGAATTTGTTACCCACAGAGAATGAAGCAAGAGTTGACGACAGTAGTGAAGATAATTAGTTTATTTTAAACTAATTATAGACCTATTCCATTGATCAGCAATGTATCAAAAATTTTATAAAAATAGTTAAATCAAGTTTAGTAAGCTTTTTAGAAATTAATTATATTCTTTCTCCAATCTAATTTATGAATAAGAGATCTTAGATATATGAATAATGTCTTGAAATATTTTGATTAGATTAATGTCCATAAAAAATGTTAGTGAGTATTTATTTTTTTTTTGAATATAGGTTTTGTATATATACTTTCATTTTTAACCAGTCCTTATTGTGGAAGAGCTGAGGATGCATGTCAATCAGCTCCTCACACTCATGCCTCTTAGCGGACTGTTTTTTCACAATATGCTTTTTGAAAAATTCTTGCGTAACATTCTTTTGTTCCTCACTCCAAGGAACAAGCGTTCTTTTCTTACCAACATTTGATTTCGATTGATTTGGGGCAATGGAGGAAGAAGGTCTCGTCATTAGTATATCACTTGTTATTAATGGCTGTGGATCTTCCACGAATTCATCTCCACTACTGTCATCATCTCTTGGTTCATACTCTGTGGTTAACAAATCCTCTTCTATGTCAACTTTGATTTCATCGAGGTTTTGCCCTGACCCCTTTTCCATCATGATCAGCAGCTTGCAGATTTTGGCAGTTTGATACACATCGTCTGGTAGACGATATTCCCCTCTGTGTACTTTGTCTGTATGGCCCATGAAGGTGGCCAGCTGCTCAATATCACCCTCAGTCATATTGAGTATTTGTGTTATTGTAGCCAAATGCTTCCTTAAACGAGTTGCTGTGATTGCTTTTGTATTTTTTATGCCGCTCAGCTTCACAAATTTTTCCATTACTTTATACCCGGTAATTGGTGTGTTGAAGTTTGGTTTTCCAAACAGATAAGGACTTGGAGATTCTGCAAAAAAATTGTTTCTCACTTGAAATAGTATTGAAATAGTATGTTCTTGAACATCTTCACTAAATAAAATAGGAACTCCCCTACCCCTTTTCCCCCTAACAACAATCCTTTTGAATTTTGACATGAGAATTTTCTCAGATGGTGTGATTGCATCCTGAAACTCCTCATAGTTTGTTCGAATATATGCAGAAATATATGTGTTCACAGAAACCTGTTGCAGCTCCCCAGGCCGTCTCCTGTTTAACAACAGAACTCTACAAAATACGAGCTCCAGTAACTTTGTGTACTTGGGTATGGACATTTTATCTGTGACCAGTTCATCAGTGGCAGAATTACTTTCATTTATAAGGAAATGCTTGAATATTTTCAAGTCGCTTGCCAGCGGAATAATTGTCACTTTGTTCCACTTCTTGGAATTCATATCGTTTGCTGCCTGAGTACTTAAATCAAACTGCCAATTCGCGGTGATCAAGTGCATCAACGTTTTCAAATCTGCCTCAGCTTCAGCGGATGGTACCGATCCAAAGCAAATAGTTATCGCAATCATGCAACAATCTTTCAAACTCTTAGATATGTTGATCATGTAAGTTGGCGATTGGAAAGTTTCGTTGCTCTCATCATATTTCGCAACAGACTTAGCTGCTTCAACAAGCATATCATAGTGTTGTGGTTTTAAAGCATCAAACATCGTTTTAATGGTTGGTTCAATTTTTCTTAATTCAATCAACAACTTCGTGAGCTTGCACATTTTTCTGGAAGTAACATTTATAAAATGTTTTTCCCTGTGTGTCTTAAGATAACGCGCACCAAAACTGCAAATAATTTTATCGCATTTCACAACTAAGGAAATTTCATCCGCACGCATATGATTGTTAACTTTGGATTTCAATTCTTACAAAGTAGATTCTGTGATACAGATTGACTTGAACTTTTTGTATGATTTTTTTGAACAGATTTTCTTATGCCTCCATAATTGTTTTCGATTATAAAACCCTAAACAATGTTCACACAGCAAATGGGTGTCTCTTGACACATGAAACGCCCCTTTTTTCACTGGTTTAATTCCCTCCTCAAACGAGTTTGGTAGGAAGTTCCCTCTCTTTCTTATACTGGAAATTAGATCTTTTCGCTCCTGACTATTTGCAGGTTTTGACATGAATTTTTGAACATCCATTTCGAGAGTGTGCATTCTTTGCAAGTGTAGAGTGAAATTTCCAACCGAGGATTCACAGTAGCAGCAAAAATTCTTCTCTCTTAATCGAAGGAGATTTTAGTTTTGGAGTATTTGAAGGAAGAGAATCATCATTCTCCACCTCAATTGTTTCATTTGAAGTATTATGGCAAGATGGAGGAGTTATGCCACCTTCATTAATTGATCCGTCCATTATTGGAAAGCCGTTTACAGGAGAATCAATATTTTCCACCTCAATGAATTCATTTGAACTATTGTGGCAGACTGGAAATGTCTTGTTACCTTCATCAATTGAAGAATTGTTGATTGGAGAGCTGCTGAAGACGTCATCTGACAGTGAATCCAAGCTTTCGGATTTGTTGCGATAATCTGGACCTTCATCTGTGTTGTCCGAGAACCCCTCGAGTATGCTGATGGCACTTGATGATGGCTTGCTTCATTTTCGTGATGTTAGTTATGTCACTAACTAACATGTTTCCAAGATACATGCGTGTAAGCCAGAAATGAAAAAGTGAAACTTTTAAACCACCCTCATCCCTTAAGTACAAAGAAGACACGCATCCCACCTGGCTGAAGGTTGGTCATAAATCATTCTCATAAGAGTACAAAGGAGTGTGCTCCTTCTTCGCACCTTGGTAGTTTCCGCGCCTTTTTCTACCTGTTCACTACCTTCTTTCGTGAAATTTTGATAATATATGAATATACATGCTACTACTTATTTTCTAGTTTTCTTCAATGAAACCCTTCAACAAAAATCGACGTGTTGAGGAAAGAGTGGTGAATATTAATAAATATTAATATTGTAGATTTCTTTTAGTGTTCTCCAGGTGAGTTGAAGTGATTAGATTTAAGCCGGACTCATTGATATAAATTCCAGTGAACTTTGAATTCCAGTGAACAATTAATGTTAACTGTTAATCATATTTTTGTGTTTAATTTTAAGAGTGTTAATAAATTCTATTTAACACTTATGACTGGAATACAATCATGCCATGAAAATAAAATAAGAATGGTGGAAATGAAATGTCATAGAAAATTATTGGGGAAGACAGAAAAGGATAGAATCCGAAGCACCAGAATTAGGCTAGTCTCACACACATTCGGTTCGTTTCGTTTTCGGCAAATTCCGATAAGTGTGAAATGGTAATTCGGTTTGAATTTGGTACCGAGTAGAAACCGCATAGAACCGAACGCCCCCTCGACACGAATATGTTTTATCATATTCGAATTTGTTTGCTAGGAAACCGGAAATAAAAATAAAGTATTTTACACATGCTCGCTTTTTTGTTTTTATTTTAACCTGATATCGTGATTATCTGTTCAAAAATCTTCCATGTCAAAATCATAATGGTCAATCCATTTCTTTTAGTTCACTGGAGCATTTTTTCCTAATGAATAGTTTGCTAAAAAAATATGAATTAAAACTCAGGAATAATTTTTATTATTTTTATTTTTCCATGAAAATTACTTGATTACATTAATGGAGAGAAGAGATGAACGTTATGTACAAAGTGTCAAAATTGAAACAAATTTTCAATCCAAAAAAATAATCACTCTGAACGTCCACAATTAATATAATCAAAAATTAACTATTCAAATAGTTCACAATTTTTAATTAAATTGGAAATTTTGTTCTTCAAGAAATCACATCTTACTATTTGAACACCAGGTTTTATATTTTATTACCAGCATGAATTGTAAGAATCCAAACACAGCTGTGTTTGAGAAGAGAATACCTCATTTTTCAATTCAATTCATTTTATTCAAAAACTTTATACATTACATAGTATGTAAAAACAAAGTAAAGACGATACATTAGTTTGTAACATTAATATGAAAAACAAGTAAAAAGTAAATGAATAACTCCATGATTGGATGACAAGTCCGTGTGCATGGAGGAGTCTTCTGACAATCAATAAGAAAAATTATAACTATACTTTAATGACACTAGATACAATAAAAAATCTAGTAACTAAAAACTTAATAATAGAATAAGAAATTGAAAATTATAAGCAAAAAATAAGGTTCAACTAAGTGATGAACAAAAAAAATTAGAACCATACGAATTAAAACCTGATATGTATGAAAGCCTCATTCGTTTTCGGCAACGAACCGAACCGAAAATGAACAGAACCGAATGTGTGTGATGCTAACCTAAGAGAGGAAGTTGGCATGAGAGATGTAAGTGAGAGGATTGGAATGAGGCAGCTTAAACGACAGTAGAAAAGCAAAACAGTTTGTGAAGGTGACAGTGCAGGGAAGGAGAACTGTTGGATGACCGAGGTACTCATGACAGAATAGAGGAGATTGGAAGGAGAAGAGGGAGAACTGTTCCAGAGATGAGAAGGATGGCGATGGACCGACGGGTATGGAAGATCGGGGTCGAGGCTTCCTCAACGCTGTAAAGGCATGGTGGAGTTGTTAACTAACTCACCCTATTAATACCACTAGAAATAATAAATGTTGGATTGAAAATAGTAAATTTCGTTGTATGTTGTTAAGGTTTGGAGGTGGCCCCGTTTGCCCGCTGAATTATTTGTTTGAATGCGAGATTTGCAGAAACAAAATGAAAGACCAGTGAGAGTAAGTAATCTCTCCATCCTTTTGTTATGTACTACTTGTTGATATATTACTTCGACCTCGGAGTATCTCATAGTAGTTTGAGTCTTCTTCTTCTTCTCTAAGCGCTACAGTCCTGGGTGGACCTTGGCTTTCTCAACTATTTGCCTCCATTCATCTCGCACCACCACTTTTGTCTCCAGCCTCTCACTGACATTGATGTCAGGTCGATCTCAACATCATCCAGCCATCGTCTCCTTGGTCTACCTCTCTTCCTTGTGCCCAGCATCCTGCCTTCAAGCATCTGTTTCTATATTCTATTGTCACTCATTCTGTATACATGTCCAAGCCAGCTGATTCTTCTGGATTTGACAAAACGTAAAATATTAGCTCCAGGTCTCTATTATATTCGGTGCATTTTTCCATGACCTTTCGGACTGAGAAGATTTGATCCATTGTACCTCTCCCGATTCGTAAACCGGATTGGTATTCTACAATTTCTTCTGCCAGGGTGCTCATTCTTCTCAATAATACAGTTGAGAATATTTTGTAGGCTACATTCAACAATTTAATTCCTCTGTAATTATTGCATATGTTCTTGTCACCTTTTTTTGTGAATTGGAAAAATCATGCCCATGCACCACTCTTCAGGCATGGTTTCTCCATTCCATATCTTCTTTATAATGTGAAAGATCTGCTTCATCAAAGGTTCTCCTCCATACTTCAGCAACTCCGCTGGTATGTGGTCTGTGCCTGTGGCTTTTCCATTCCTTTATTTCATTGTTGCATATACTAATTCTTCCCATGTTGGCTCTTCTACCCACATATCAGCAGATTGATACTTTGGTATCCAAGTGTCTTCAGGTGCTGTTTGTGGATTATTCTGTAATAAGTTCAAATTCAAATTCAAATTCAAATTTATTTCTCAAAAAACATACACAATTATAATAATATAATATTATAACATCTAAAAATAATACAAGAAAATTACTATTAAATATATAAAATGATCCCAAAACTGCAGTATATTTTTTTATGTCCATCTATGTTTAAGGAGTAGCCTACAAGGTAAAACCTGTGCGTAGACCCAAGTTGCAGTAATATATTTATTCAATTTAAACTAAGAAATTTAACCAAAATAAGAACAAAGATTAGTGGAATTTACACACAAATATAATTTTGTAGATTTGTAGATGATGAAATTAGATAAAAGTTAGTAGTAACACACAATAATTATTATTCTATGATAAGAAAATGAAACATAAAACAAGAAACCGTTAGCAACAGCAAACTCAGCTAGGAGGATACCAAATCACACTATATTGGTTAGGAAACAGATTTACAACGCAAAAAACAAGAAACCAGGAATCCAAGACCCATACACTTAATTTTAAGAAGAAATCCTGGGGTCACTGACAACCCTCCACAGAAAACACTTTTGAACCATTAGAAAACCTCCTTAATACTTAATAGTTTAACATAAAATACAGACACAGTTCTAGAACAAACAAGGCAGCCAGTGCTACCAACTTTCATAATGGTTGACCTACCTTCAAATGGCAAAATCATATTGCATGATGTTTCCAGTCAAGGCGTTAGCAGCGCAACAGACATTCATGGTCAAGTAATGCATGATAATTTCCACCACACAATCAGCAAATAATATGTTTATGTGTAAATAACTGGAGAGAATCTTTCTAACCTAGAAACTGACTGGGAATGTATGTTTTCTGTGCATTGTGGCGAATCACTTGTTTGCGTTCGTTAGTCTGACAAGTATGGCAGTTTCCTCCTGATACAATCTGCTGTAAACTGATCCATGTTCTATGATGAATGTTACCGTTTTTATACTTGAAAATCTATTCAATACTTTATGACTTCCTCAATTCATACTTTTCAAAACAAATGTTGTGTTTTTATGTAGTTTCCAACCAACTCCATTGAGGAGGGGTACAATAGGATTTTGTCAGTTTAGCCTTGTTAAACTAACTCACCCTATTAATACCACTAGAAATAATTAATGTTGGATTGAAAATAGTAAATTTCGTTGTATGTTGTTAAGGTTTTGAGATGGCTCTGTTTTCCCGCTGAATTTTTTGTTTGAATGCAAGATTTGCAGAAACAAAATGAAAGACCAGTGAGAGTAAGTAATCTCTCCTTCTTTTTGTTATGTACTATTTGTTGATATATTACTTCGACCTCGGAGTATCTCATAGCAGTTTTAGGCTTCTTCTTCTTCTCTAAGCACTACAGTCCTAGGTGGACCTTGGCTTTCTCAACTATTTGCCTCCATTCATCTCGCACCAACGCTTTTTGTCTCCAGCCTCTCACTGACATTGACGTCAGGTCGATCTCAACATCATCCAGCCATCGTCTCCTTGGTCTAACTCTCTTCCTTGTGCCTCGCATCCTGCCTTCAAGCATATGTTTCTATATTCTATTGTCACTCATTCAGTATACTTGTCCAAGCCAGCTGATTCTTCTGGATTTGACAAAACGTAAAATATTAGCTCCTTGTAAAATTCTATCAATTTCTTAATTGGATCTTATTTTTAATTCTCCTTTGTAATATAAGGGCCCATATATTTTCCTAACATTCCTCCTTTCGAATATTTTGAGGGCATTGGCGTTAACGATGGAGAGTGTCCATGCTTCTGATCCATATGTGACAACAGGTCTGATAATGGTTTTATAGAGCTTCATTTTAGTTGTTCTTGTCACCAGTTTTGATTTTAAAGACTTGGCATTTGCATAGTAGGTCCGATATCCTTGGTTCATCCTACTCTTTATCTCTTGACTCAAGTCATTATTGATGTTTAAATCTGTGCCAAGGTACGTGAAATTATTCACAGATTCGGAAGTGTAATTTCACACTTTCAAATCTTCTCTGCATCTTCTGGCTACAGCTGCGGTCATCTTTAGGTACTTGGTTTTGTTTTGTTATCGTTGACCTAAGACCTATATCGCGTCCTGCTTTTTCCAAAGTCAAGAATACCTCTTTCAGTGTATTCATGTTCTGGGCAACCAGCAGTGTATATATATCATGAGCGTAGTCATGGACTTGTTTGCACGTATATATTATGTTCCCCTTAGGATCTATTTCTTGTACCACCTTGTGTAGGGCAACGTTGAACAACAATGCTGACAGTGCATCTCCTTGTCTTACGCCTCTAGTGACGTGGAAACTTCTACTTAATTTACCAGGACTCTACCAGGACTCTGGCCATGCTGTTTTCCAATGTCTTTCTAGTAAGGCGGATAAGCTTTTTGGGAAAACCAAAACTTTCGAGCACATCCAACAGCTTATATGGAATCAGCTGATTGATTCCATAGACAGCGTCTATGGAACCAAAGGCCATTCTTTAATTCACAAACAACATGTGCAGGTCTATATTATATTCGGTGCATTTTTCCATGTTCTTTTGGACTGAGAAGATTTGATCCATTGTACCTCTCCCGATTCGGAAACCAAATTGGCATTCTCCTACAATTTCTTCTGCCAGGGTGCTCATTCTTCTCAATAATATTGTTGAGAAATTTTTGTAGGCTACATTTAACAAAGTAATTTCTCTGTTTTTTTTGCAGATGTTCTTGTCACCTTTTTTTGTGAATTGGAAAAATCATGCCCATGCACCTCTCTTCAGGCATGGTTTTTCCATTCCATATTTTCTTCATAATGTGAAAGAGCTGCTTCATCAAAGGTTCTCCTCCATACTTCAGCAACTCCACTGGTATGTGGTCTGTGCCTGTGGTTTTTCCATTCCTTTATTTCATTGTTGCATTTACTAGTTCTTCCCATGTTGGTTCTTCCCTTAAAAGAGCTGCGGAGTCAAAAATTGTGTTCCAAACTTTTTCCTCTATAATCTTTCATTGACTGGACTAAATGATAGATTAGAAAGTTTTTTTTTTACAGTAAAAATAAATGAGTTGGAATAGCAACGAACATGATTTCCATGTGAGTTTAAAAATATAATTAATCAGTTTTATTGTATAATTACCTTTCAGGAATGTGTATGTAGTATCCAAACAATCAGCTTCAGCTCACAATCCGAAAAAACTCAATGCAAAGAAGAATGTTGCAGCACAGTTGTAAGAGCACATTCTTTGTTGAGGTCTCAATATTCAAACTGAGGTTGATTTCATATTATGCAGCCTGGACAGGCTACAGAAATTTTCGAGCCAAGTGTCATGTGATCATAATCCCCGCGAATCACCCTTGAAAAAAGGGAAAAAGAGAGGGGATGCCTTTTTGATAGAATCAGCATAATAGTTGAAGCTATAGTGAGGTCCACGTTATAATGACAGTGGATAAAAATAGGAGAATAGCGATGCCGATTCTCTGCATTTATTAATTATATTTCTACACTGTCAAAAACATAATTGGCATCGTTGTGGACCTAGAAAAGGATAGTACAACGACAACCGGCTTTGTTGAATGATAGACAAGTATAGCAATTCCAAAGTTGAGCAAATACTGTCATTATAACGTGGACCTCACTATAGAGGCGAGCTTCGTCATTCACGTTTGTCGCTGATGTTGCATTTTTTGCAGCTCTCCAGCTGCATTTTTTTCTGTGTAGCAAGTGTCAGCCGATGACTCATCACAATTTCATAATTTCTAAAACTTGTGAAAATAAAGAAGGATTCTGATTTCAGATTTGGATTCAGCTCTCCCAAATTCCTTAAAGCATAAGTCCCATTTTTGAAAGTACTGAAAAACAAAGGGATATATGACTTAGTCCAGGCGCTGGCTTACATTGAGCATACATGAGAGAGGCAGAGAATTTGACTTCGGATTATTGTTAGGGGGTCTTAAGTGTATATGAAACTCGATGTCGTCACGTCCCAGGGTGGTCGACAGCTTGGGGGGGAGGGGGGGTAAGTTGTAAAAAACGCGCGCTTATAAAATCGCCTGTCCTGCAGTTACTATTCATTGTACAACTTTTAATTTTCTCTCAAAATTATGTAAACATAACTGGCTTTCAATGTGGTCCTGTACATTTTTGCGATAAACCGCATAGTTTTTCCGTAAAAAAATAAAATATCTGGAAAAATGTATTTTTTTATTATGGACTTTTTGTTATTTCTCGAATATTCAAGTCATTAGCCGACTTAGAGGAAAATGCTCCCAATAAACGTTGTAGGCCGTTTCTTCCTGAATCCAATGATATATATAGTTTGGGGGTTACGATCATAGATGCGGCGGTGGGAGGGGGATAAGTAGCACTGTTACGCTGCGGCGCGGTCCTCCCTCATGATTAATGCGCGTAATGGCCTGTCTATCGCATCGCTCCTACTAGTCTATGCATTCAAATTATGTATTTCAGGAACGCTATTTTTTGTATTTTCGGTCGCTGAACACGATTTTTCAACTCTCAAGCCTCAATAATTGATAATTCTCATCATAATATACAAATTATGGTCAAAATTACAAACTTCATCTCAGTCTGCAAGGAAACTAAGAAATGACTGTTTGAAATAAACGAAACTTGGGTTTCAAGAAATATATTACGATTGAATAATGATATTATTTATATGTGTTCATGTTTTATTTCAAATTAGTTTGTTGTGATGTGCAGCAGGCTAAATTATTAATTACACACTGGCCACGCTTACTTGATATAGTGGTCAGTTAATTTCCATGAAATGTTTGTGGAATTTCTTAGTTCTTCATGGTGGAAATGGAATTCATCATTCATTCATTATCATAATGATTATGTTTAGAATGAAAATGTTAATCTTTCGTGAATCTTCAGTTTGTCGTGAACGTTTGAGAAATATAATGTTTTGAGGAACAGTATTTTTATAATGATATTTCACCAACTTTTGATTGATTCATCCATTATGGTATTCCCGTTCAGACTGTTTTGAAATGGTAACAAGTTATTCAGTATCAAAATTTGTGGATTCGAATAGTTTTGGGCCATGCCTGTTATTCTTCCCCAAACATATTTATATGATTTGTAATTTTATCCACAAATGAATGAATGAATGAATGTATGTATTCCTGCACTTAGCTAACGTATGGATTATTTTAGACCATAGACATGAAAAGCTATGTCCACCTGTATCACTCCATCTTTATTGAGAATTTTTATAACTCTTCTCATCACAAAGTTTCCATAATCTTGCAGCGTATTGAAGTTTTGAAAAGTGAAGTAGGAGTTGAATTCAGGAGAGCCATGTCATCATTTTGCGAATTTGTCAACGATATTTAGGGATTTAGTCAAATCCACAACTAGTTTCACTTACAATTTCATGGGCCAAGTGAGATTAAGAGTTTTTTTTTCAAATATCCATCAGATGTTGACAGAGATTGTGGTTATTGTAGAAATGCATGCTGCACTAAAACTTCAATGCTGAATTATCTTTAAACAGCTACCTAGTAAAAATACAGAGATCAGATCTTTTTGATCTAGAATTAACTAAGACTAGGATTTTTGTTTGATTGCAACGTGGAGAATGAAAGAACTCTGTTTCTTTTTATAGGTGAGAATACACTTTTACAATTTGCCACAACTATGTTCAGATAAAATTCGTTGGAGACCGAATAACTATTTCTTTCTATACGTTCAAAAGAGAATCACACACTCCTTCACTTGCTTCCAGACCATTGATAACATTATGCAGATTCTGTTGTCCATCAGAATCTTGAAGAAAAATGTTATGTTCTTTTAAGAAGGTTATGCTTCTGAAAATCATTCTCATCTCTCATTATTCTTGTTTTACTTCATTCGATGACTTTCTTCACAATCTCCAGTGATATCCATAATGATGTCAACATACTTGAACAGAATATCTTTGATGGAAGATTTATATCCAAGATATATGTAGCAGCCATTTTAGGAAAGCCTTTGAAGAACTAGCTATTCCATTCACTCAGTTTTGGATGATCGAATGAGGGTTTGCTCCAAAGCATGATCGGTTGTCACATTTATTAAATTTTCAAGGTTTCATTTGACAGAGTGTCAATGTATTGACTGTATAGAGTTAATGTTTCCTTATTGGAAATTATCTTCTACTTCTATGGGTATTTTTTTTTTTTTTTTAGATATAACACAGACTCCATAACATAGTTTGTGTGATTGAATGAAAAAAGTATGGGATCTTTTCTCGTACATCTTTCTCTAGAGATCTTTTCTCTAATACCAGAGTCCTTCCTTATGAGCATGAATACAATTTAAGATAATTTAAACTATGTTACAATAATCAGTCATAAATCTCAAGTAGTCATTGATTTTGCATCGTGATTCTAAAAAAATTCCACAAATAGCTCCTGACTTCTTTCAAATATACTTTGACAATCTCTCATATTTGAACCGTTCATGAGTCCTTGTAGTTGTTTCATTGAATTGATTGCTTGCTCTCACACCTTAATAATACTGATCTCCCCTCAATAGATTTCGAACAGTATTCTCTCCAAATATATCAAATTCAACAAAGATATCTCCCATTCCACTTTCATTCAAGTACAACCCCAAGACAATCAGTCAAACTCAGCCAGATGAAAAGTATCTATTCATAGATATAAGTTACAGAAATCAGATGATAAAGCTGCGTTTACACCAAAGTTATTAACAAAATGTTAATAACTCAATCTTTATAGATTCTATGAGATTGAACAGAACTTGGCAAACGCATATGTCCATCATGTGTATGATAAGTTATGTTCAATCTAATAGAATCTATAAAAATTAAGTTATATTAACATCTCGTCATGACATGACCCTCATCCTTGGAGACTTTAATGCAAAGGTGGGAAAAGAGGACTTTGTGAGGGGCATTGCTGATCAGAATTCACTACACGACGAAACAAACGAAAATGGATTATTAATGGCGGAAATGGCTGCAGCGCACAATCTTCTTATCAAAAGTACGGCCTTTGATCATAAAAAAATACACAAGGGAACTTGGAGAGTGCCAGGAACTAATTTGATGAATCAGATTGATCATGTGATTGCTTCTGCACGGCATGCTTCATCGGTTATCGATGTTAGAGCTTGCCGAGGCCCTAACTGTGATTCTGATCATGTTCTTGTTAAAGCGGTTATAAGGGAAAGGCTGTCAAATGCACAAAGTAGACGTCCTCAGGAAAGAAAGAGGTGGGACTTGGAAAAACTCAATGACCCTGATGTAGGTGACAGATACAGAAGGTCGATTGAGCAGGGATTGCAGGAGCTTGAGGTTGAAGATGATGAGGAGATGCAGGTTGAGGAGAGATGGAAATCTGTGAGAGAGATCATTGTGAGGACAGCGGAGCAGGTCATTGGAGAGAAAAGGAGGACAAGAAATGAATGGTTTGATCAAGAATGTTCGGATGCAGTTGAGGCGAAGAACCAGGCTAGGAAGCAACTGCTGCAGAGAGCGACTAGGCAGAAACAGGAAATATATGATCGGTTGAGGAGAGAGGCAAACAGGATATGTAAGTGGAAAAAGAGGGAGATGTGGAGGAGAAAGCTGGAATCGATCGAACAATTCAGTGAGCGAAATGAAATGAGAAATTTCTACAAAGAGACTGAATGGTTTAGGAAAGGTTACCGCCCACGCCTTAGTGGATGTAAAGACAAGACTGGTGCAATGCTGAATGAGGAAGTTGCAGTGGCAGCAAGGTGGACAGAACATTTCCAAGAACTACTCAACAGAGGGAGAAATGATCAAGATATAATAATGGAAAGGTTTCAGTATCAAAGTGCTCAGCCAGATATACAGGCACCAGTACTGGGAGATGTTGAGAGTGCAATTAAGGGAATGAAAAATCACAGAGCCCCTGGTGAAGATGGAGTGACCAGTGAATTATTAAAGAATGCTGGAAGTGCATTAACTAAAGAGCTTCATGCAATAATTGTGAAAATATGGAATGAGGAAGAACTGCCAGAAAGCTGGTAGGTAGGTGTGATATGCCCAATTTATAAAAAAGGAGATAAAATGAATTGTGCTAATTACAGAGGAATAAACCTACTTGATATGGCATATAAGGTTTTCTCAAATCTCCTACTGCAGAAATTGAGTATTTACTCAGAGGAAATTGTAGGGGAGTATCAGTGTGGCTTGGTATCCGTGGACCAACTCTTTGTTATAAGGCAGATGATGGAAAAAGCATATGAACATTCTATCGAACTACACATGCTCTTTGTGGATTTCCGTGAGGCATTTGATAGTGTGAACAGAGATAGCCTCTACAGTTACATGGAGCAAAAAGGAGTACCCAAGAAGCTTGTGAGGTTGGTGCAAATGACATTGGATGATGCTAGAGCCAGAGTACTTGTGGAGGGTAGATGCGGTTCAAAGTTCAGACTGTCAAGAGGAGTGCGGCAGGGAGATGCTCTATCAGCAACTCTCTTTAATATTGCCATTCAAAAGGTACTGGAAAGTGTGACCAACACAGGTTGCATTGTTCACAAATCTAGACAAATCTGTGCATATGCCGACGATGTTGTACTCATTGCCAGAAACGAAAAGGAGCTGAAAGGTATGTTAGAGGAGCTCCTGATGGCAGGGGAAGAGATGGGCCTGGATGTAAATGCAGAAAAAACTAAGCATATGATAATAACAAGAAATAATGCTGCTCGAAGAGTAAATGTCTTTGAAGCTGGAGAATGGTCCTTTAAAAGCATACAGCATTTCTCATACCTGGGTGTTGACGTGAATAGTGCCAATAAAGTGAGTGACGAGATAAGACAGAGATCAAGCAACCAAGCTCAACAGCAACCAAGCTCAAAATTTACAAGACACTGGTAAGACTAATAATCACATACGGTTCAGAAACCTGGAATTTAACTGCAGTTGATACCACCAAACTGAGAGTTTTCGAAAGGAAGATTATTAGGCGCATATATGGAGACATCAATGACAATGGAGTCTGGAGGAGACGGTCAAATGATGAAATAAATGGAATCCTAAAGGGTGAGGATGTGGTACGATTCATCAAATCGCAAAGATTGCGCTGGGCTGGTCATGTTGAGAGAATGGCGGACCAACGAATGCCAAAAGCAAAGTATAAGGCCAGGATGGAGGGTAGAAGAAGACAATGGAGGCCACGCAATCGATGGAGTGATGAAGTGGAGGATGATCTCCGGAGAATGGGAGTTGTGGCATGGAGACGAAAGGCATGTGACCGTGATGTGTGGAGGGCTCTAGTGCGAGAGGCTAAAGCTCACATCGAGCTGTAATGCCAGAAGAAGAAGAACATCTCGTTAATAACTTTGGTGTAAACGCAGCTTTAGAGTTGTATTTCCTTTGTAATCAAATATTTAGTCATATCACATGGGAGTAATTGGCATTATTTGTGCTTCAACTGTAAATTTATATTAAGAAAATATTTTACTCCTGTTATACGGTGCTCTATATGGGGTAGCCTATATTATTTGTTTAACTTACTCCATTACTTGACTTTCGCAATTCCAAAGTGATCATTGAACTAAATCGAATAATTATTCTCTCTTAATGGAATGTCAGTTTTTTATCGACTGAGAAACACAATAGGATTCCTAACAAGATGGTTTATCATTACAATGTAATCATAAATAATGATAATGAGATGAAGTTTGTAATTTTGACCATAATTTGTATATTATGATGAGAATTATCAATTATTGAGGCTTGAGAGTTGAAAAATCATGTTCAGCGACCGAAAATACATAAGATAGCGTTCCTGAAATACATAATTTGAATGCATAGACTAGTAGGAGCGATGCGATAGACAGGCCATTACGCGCATTAATCATGAGGGAGGACCGCGCCGCAGCGTAACAGTGCTACTTATCCCACTCCCACCGCCGCATCTATGATCGTAACCCCCAAACTATATATATCATTGGACTCAGGAAGAAACGGCCTACAACGTTTATTGGGAACCTTTTCCTCTAAGTCAGCTAACGACTTAAATATTCGAGAAATAACAAAAAGTCCATAATAAAAAAATACATTTTTCGAGATATTTTATTTTTTACGGAAAAACTATGCGGTTTATCGCAAAAATGTAGAGGACCACATTGAAAGCCAGTTATGTGTACATAATATTGAAAAAAAATTAAAAGCTGTACTATGAATAGTAACTACAGGATAGGCGATTTTATAAGCGCGCGTTTTTTACAACTTACCCCCCACCACCCCAAGCTGTTGACCACCCTGGGACGTGACGACATCGAGTTTCATATACACTAAAGACCCCCTAACAATAATCCGAAGTCAAATTCTCTGCCTCTCTCATGTATGCTCAATGTAAGCCAGCGCCTGGACTATCAAGATTACGTGAAAGAAAGAGGACTGTATCCAGAGCAGGCTTATAATATGGATGAAACCGGCCTAAATTTCAAGATGTAACCCGAGAAAACACTTGCTACAAGTCAAAAAAAAATCGGCTTCTGGTTTTAAAATAAACAAAGAGAGGTTGACAGTAGCTGTTTGTTCCAATGCCAGCGGAACACACCAAATTCCTCTTATGGTGATTGGAAAAGCCGTAAAGCCCAGAGCATTCAAAAATATTAATGTTTCGTCCCTCCCAGTATACTATCGTGCACAGAAATCTGCATGGATGAACACATATTTGATCAAAGAATGGTATGTGACAGAGTTTGTACCGCAAGTAAAAAAACACCTCTCAAGTTTAAAAATGCCTATAAAAGCTTATATGCTTACATACTTTCAAGCTATGGATTCTTGTTTTACTGTGAATACTTTTTCTGAACTGTATTTAGCAAGCTTATTATACTCTTATATGCTTACATACTTTTAAGCTATGGATTCTTGTTTTACTGTGAATACTTTTTCTGAACTGTAATTCAGCATGCTTACCATACAAAAAGCTTTGTTCTTAATATGAATCAATACCACTAGAATACTATTGAACAGGATGAATATTTTTTTTGAATTAATTTTTTCATGAAGTGATATATTATAGAATAAAGTTCATGTGCATCACTCATGGAATATGGGATTTTTTTAACCGCCGTATCTCCAAATCATAATCCTAGGCGGGTAACCAGAAATCTGCATGGATGAACACATATTTGTTCAAAGAATGGTATGTGACAGAGTTTGTACCGCAAGTAAAAAACACCTCTCAAGTTTAAAAATGCCTATAAAAGCTGTTCTAGTAGTTGACAACGCCCCAACACACGACCCGGAGCTACAATGTGAAGGATAAAAAGACATCAGACTGTATTATCTACTAGCACATGTAACAAGTGTGCTGCAACCCATGGATCAAGGGGTCATTGCTAGCCTCAAGAGACGGTACAGACACAAACTGCTTTCTGAAACCCTCTCAAAACTGGACGGTAAAGATACAGGACTAATATCTGCCTTGAAAATGATAAACATCAAGGATGTGATCTACATGTTGGCTAAGGCCTATGAAGAAATGCCTAACACAACTTTTGTTAAATCTTGGTGAAAACTGTGGCCAGGAATAGAAGAGGCTATAGACCAAAATCAAGAAGACAATCCCATACCTGTGCTGAATATGACAGAGATGATTGAACTAAATGACGACATTCTTCTAAATGATATGCAGAACCTTCCTGACTGTGCCACGCTAACTGCAGAAGATGTAAATGACTGGGTTACTGCTGATGAAGATTTGCAAAATGAGTTACTGAGTGATGATGATATTGTGAATGCAGTTGTCACAGATGTCTCAGAAGATACAGAAGAAGAAGAAGAAGAAGAAGAAGAAGAAGAAGAGGATGCCAATGCAGAAAATGTTAGAGAAATAAGTCACACTGAAGCAAAAGACGCACTTGAAATAATAATATCGTACACAGAGTGGCAAAAATAATCGACTCCAGCTGATATTATGTTTGTTAAAAAGTGGCGTGACTTTGCGTTCAAAAGAGCTATGAAATCGAAAAAAACAAAAGAAAATCGAAGACTACTTCAAAACATAATTTTTCAATCAAGAGCTAACATTTTTTTTCTGTGGTTTAGCAACAAAAATAAAAATACAGTAGACTCTTGTAAATTTGTCTTTTTTATGTTCAAATGAAATTGAGTTTAGAGCAGTGCAATTGTTTACAGTTTCTTCTTAGCCCAAGAAATATCCTTTATATATCGTGTGAAAGAGGCCTTAGGGTGAGTTTTTTCAAATTATATGTCTCATACTATGTACAATTATGTTCAGTTGTAAATATTCAATTGGTATACAAATTTACAGTAGTAATCTAATGACTTTTGAAAGCACATCGGTTTAACCGGCCAAACTGTGATCCGGCCAGGGTCCCGGTCCCGAGGTGGCCGGATTAGAGGGAGTCTACTGTAGCTGGAGGTTTGAACTTGGAATGTGACACAATAAGGGTATTCACAATGTTGGAGAAAGAAAGCTATTCACTAACTCACTATTTGCCAAGTCAATTCTATACTTTATACAAACTGTGAATATCTAACTCAACATAGTTTGCTATCTAAAAGATCATGAATACCATACCACCTCATGGCAAAAGATGTGAGCATAGCCTAATCTAATCCTTCAATGATTTGCTGATTCAATTCGTGTTTTGCTGTAAATGCGCAACATATAAACATTTGAACATAAAGAGAAATGCAAAACTGTCGACTTGAATCTTAGACCTCACTTCACTCGGTCAATAATTAGTTTATTCCACTTTGTATATAGTCTAGTCCACTAGACAGCTGATTTATGATAAATAATATTGTATAGTCTGATTTTTACGGTAATATTTGTGTTCGAATAAAACTCCTTTTCCTTTTGTATTATCTTTAAAATGCAAAATAATATAGGCTACCCCATATAGAGCACCGTGTAACAGGAGTAAAATATTTTCTTAATATAAATTTACAGTTGAAGCACAAATAATGCCAATTACTCCCATGTGATATGACTGAATATTTGATTACAAAGGAAATACAACTCTAAAGCTGCGTTTACACCAAAGTTATTAACGAGAGGTTAATAACTCAATCTTTATAGATTCTATAAGATTGAACATAACTTATCATACACATGATGGACATATGTGTTTGCCAAGTTCCGTTAAATCCAATAGAATCTATAAAGATTGGTGTAAACGCAGATTTAGAGTTGTATTTCCTTTGTAATCAAATATTCAGTCATATCACATGGGAGTAATTGGCATTATTTGTGCTTCAACTGTAAATTTATATTAAGAAAATATTTTACTCCTGTTACACGGTGCTCTATATGGAGTAGCCTATATTATTTGTTTAACTTACTCAATTACTTGACTTTCGTAATTCCAAAGTTATCATTGAACTAAATCGAATAATTATTCTCTCTTAATGGAATATCAGTTTTTTATCGACTGAGAAATACATATAGGATTCCTAACAAGATGGTTTAACATTACAATGTAATCATAAAATTTATGTTTTTTTTTTAATAATTTTCATTATTTTAATAATGATAATGAGATGAAGTTTGTAATTTTGACCATAATTTGTATATTATGATGAGAATTATCAATTATTGAGACTTGAGAGTTGAAAAATCGTGTTCAGCGACCGAAAATACATAAGATAGCGTTCCTGAAATACATAATTTGCATGCATAGACTAGTAGGAGCGATGCGATAGACAGGCCATTACGCGCATTAACCATGGGGGAGGACCGCGCCGCAGCGTAACAGTGCTACTTATCCCCCTCCCACTGCCGCATCTATGATCGAAACCCCCAAACTATACATATCATTGGATTCAGGAAGAGACGACCTACAACGTTTATTGGGAGCTTTTTCCTCTAAGTCAGCTAATGACTTGAATATTCGAGAAATAACAAAAAGTCCATAATAAAAAAATACATTTTTCGAGATATTTTATTTTTTTACGGAAAAACTATGAGGTTTATCGCAAAAATGTAGAGGACCACATTGAAAGCTAGTTATGTGTGCATAATATTGAAAAAAAATTAAAAGCTGTACTATGAATAGTAACTACAGGACAGGCGATTTTATAAGCGCGCGTTTTTTACAACTTACCCCCCCCCACCCCCCCCAAGCTGTCGACCACCCTGGGACGTGATGACATCGAGTTTCATATACACTAAAGACCCCCTAACAATAATCCGAAGTCAAATTCTCTGCCTCTCTCATGTATGCTCAATGTAAGCCAGCGCCTGGACTATGAAATTTTGCAGGGGTTTCACTTGCTGCTTCCATATCTGCCGATAGTTTTTCACCGCACACGCCTATGAAGTGCACGCCGTGTCTCTTTTTCTATCTTGTGAGCCATCCTTCACTAGCTGAAAATTCACCACCAGGTTCAATTTTACTATGAAGCAAACGTGCTTTCTCTTTAATTATCGGATCACTTATTGTAGAACCCCTACAACGTTCTTGTTGAAACCATAACCAAACAGCATTGTCAACCAACTCGTTTGTTGGTTTTCTAAGCGTACAACGTGTTGAAACTATTTTTTTCGGATTCTATTTGAGTGCAAAAATCTTGATTTTTGATTCTTACGCCAAGCATTTACTGTACTTTTTCCGACATTTAGTTCATCACAAATACGTTTCACAGATTCACCTTTATCCAAACGCTCAAGTGCATTTAATTTTTGTTCAATTGTAACTACATTATGTTTCCTTTTTGCACTCATGATGTCATGATTACTTTATTCACTCGCGAGACAAAATTTAAAAACACGCACGTTTTTTAAAGCAAACAGTACAGGTCTAGACTCCACAAAATCAAACGATAAACTGAGAAAAATACCGTATGATTACTTTATTCACTCACGAGACAAAATTTAAAAACACACGTTTTTCAAATCAAATAGTACAGGTCTAGACTCCACAAAATCAAACGATAAACTGATAAAAATACTGTATGTTTACTTTATTCACTCGCGAGACAAAATTTAAAAACACACTCATTATTTAAATCAAACAGTAAAGGTCTACACTCCGCAAAATCAAACGATAAACTGAGCAAAAGACAGTACTAAACTACTGTAACAGCGTACAAATAGATCGATGAGTCATGTATTGCATCCTCTTACGGTGGGAAAAGGAAACAGATAATTCATGTTGTCAATGGCATCTTCCACTTCATCCTTTGTTATTTGCGCATTCATTTGGTCCTCTTCATTTCCATTATCATTCACATCCATATACATTTTTTGATCATGCCCGCCCATCCTCATTAAACTTGCCCTCAAAGAATTTTCTCCAAGTTTACAGTACATCTTGAGTGGATGACATCATCTTTCCATCCTCATCCTTAACAGATCTTGCCTGTTTTCCAAACTTTCCTCGTAGACTCTTGCAAACTGTCCAGAATTTCTTAACATCAGATCTGTAATTTTCGTTTATTTCATTTCGAAACTCCTCCCAGGCCTTGCTCTTTGATTCCTTTACAGCCCTTTTAGCGTCATTCCTGCACTGTATGTATGTCAGCCAATCTTCATTCCTTCCAGATCTTATATACTTTTTATATGCCTTCTTCTTGTCCTTTACTTTATGTTTCACTTCTTCTGACCACCATTTTGTCCTTCTCTTGAATTTTCCAACTTTTCTTTGGCCACATACTTTAATAAATTGAGGCTCTTAGTAGCGACTCTTTAATTGCTTTCCATTGAAATTCGATGTTTGTGAACAAATTGTCTTCTACTATCTGTGTCTCACTAGCAGCCAATTCTCTGTCAACTTCTTTCTGTAATTCATTTTGTTAGTCCAATCTTTTTAATTCCTCGCATTTGACCCTTTCAGACTTCCTCTGCTTTATTGTGGCTATCCTTTGGAACCTAGTGTTGGCAACCAGTAGTTTATGATCTGAATCAATCTCCGCACCTCTTATAAATTTAACATCATTGACAGCATATCTCAAATCGGATGGGTAAAGAAAATAGTCGATGATGCTTTGGATGTCTCTGCCTTCTGCTACAAAAGTGATTTTGTGTATGGTCTTATGGATAAACCATGTATTCCCAATCAGCATTTGGTGATCTATACAAAATGTATAGATCTATACAAAATGTATACTTTTGTAGCAGAAGGCAGAGAAGTCCAAAATTCGCTTTCCGTTATCATTCAGTATCGACTCACCAGCATGCTTTCCCATACAGCCATGCCACTGCTCATAGTCATTTCCAATCCTTCCGTTGAAATCACCCATTATAAAGGCTTTCCGACCTGTCTCTACTTCTGCTACTGTTCTTCTTAGATCCTCCCAGAAATCGTCTTTTCCCACCACATTATAATCAATTACAAAATAAAATAGATTTTTTCGTTGAATGCTTATGCGATTGAATGCTTTTTTGCGATGAATGCTTTTTTGCGATGAATGCTTATAAACCATAAATGATTGTTCACAATAAACTGAAGTTCATTTCTTTTGTAATTATGTATAACATACCATGTGTAATTGAATTGTATAACTATGATAATGATAGTGTCATTACTTCTGTATTATTTATCTTATAATAATAATATTATAATATTATTATTATTATCTATCTTATACAGTATTGTGTTTACGAAGTTTTAGCGACTCACTAATGTTGATGATTTACATTTTAAAATTTTATTTTGACAAAGTCAATGTTTTTCTGTGATATTAAATACCGGTAACTAATAAAATTCTATTCAATTGAAAAGTTAGTGAACGGTTTAATATTCGGTAAGCAAGGGAAATTTGATAGAAGGGGTAATTGCGGTTTGTAGGTACTAAAGATAATATTTTATGTAACTTTTGACTTTCACTTGCGAAAATACCAATAAATCAAGCGAAAATAAAATTAGTACATAATCAAGTAAAATCAAATTTTTCTGTTTAAACTGTTTTGTCAAAAAATATGTGAATAGATTCTACAGTAACACTTCGGCATAGACATCTCATATGTCATGTGTCAGTTTATTGATGCTCCATCTCATTATATTTTTGCTTGTTTTATTAGTATTTTCAAATGTGGATGTTCACGAAATGGTATGAGATTGATGTGCGGTTTCGGTCATTCATTGCTTTATAATTTCATATTGACCATCTTCTCTTAAAAAAAAGAAGTCAACTATTTCAAGATTGTAGGCCAAAATTTTGAAGTTGCAGAAAAATAGTATTTTAAATTTGAGTAAGATCCTCAGTCAAATTATGCTTGTATATTATTATTTTTTTAATTATGCTTGTATAGAAAAGAATCAAGCCCTTCTCAAACTACTTTTCACCTACCCATTTAATTGTTCATTTATTCTGTACAAATATTATCCATAATTAGTTTTTTGACATTATACGTATGATTTAATTGGTATTCTTGTTATTACTGCAAACAAATAGTTTTGTTTCATAATCTGTTTGATTATATGTTGCACTTACACTTAATTATAGTTGAATAAATTTTAACTATTTAAAGGTTCAGTATTTCCATGAATATGGTAATGGAGTTAATTATTATTAAATTATTATAATTTTTGATTTGTCAATTTTTTGTATTTTCACATTATAATGACCTGGTAACACTTTCAGTAATTCTTCACTCTTACTTTACATGTTGAAAATTCAATTTAAAAATTATTTTCAGCATTGATGTTGTAGTATCGAACTTATTTAGTTTGAAGTAAATTTTGACTAATATGTTGTCGGTCCCGGCTGATATAACAGTCGTCAGGCCCATTGATGGGTTAAATATTATAAACTCAGGCGAGGTAGAACATCAGGGATGGAACCAATAAGAGACATACAAATATCATTATTATTAACTAGTGAGCATTTTGCTGTATCGTTTTTAATGCAATATTTGTTGTGTTTTTAATTGCATGTTCCTATCAGACAGAACTTATGCAATACATTGATTCAATTTTATAAAACTAAATAATACTTTTCTTGAATAGATAGATTTCTTTTTTGTAACCTGTTGTTGAATCGTTGATGAATAAATCGAATTTTAGGAGTTATGTTTTTGTTTTATTTGTGTTTCCATTGAAGTAAAATACTATTTACCAGTTGAGAATTGAACTGCATGTATGGGATAAGTCATCTCTCCCTGTCAATTAATCAAAACAAGGACAGATATGGGAGTTTTTGAGCTAATCATCTTTTTACCGAACATTTACCCAAATTTGATATTGTATATAGATACTTACCGATTAAAGCATGTGGGTCAATTGAATTTTGTATTTGAATAAAAGTCAACATACCCCTTTTGTTTTCTATAATTACTTGTAAGTAATTGTAATTTGCTTCTACTATTATGAATCTCGCATTATGAAAATATAAAATATATTTCTGTTGGTTTTTGACAAAAATAATAATGGAAGATTTATCTTGACTTAATTTGAATAATTTGTAAGCACCCTTTCAAGATGTATGCATTATTAGAAGCTAGTATTTCGGGTAGTAATATCACTAATACATTTTATAGTACTCCTTTTTTATTGAATAAAATACTAATTTATTGATTTTAATATTAAATTCATTGATAAATTACCATGGAAAAAATAATATTATCATCAAATAGAATGACATTCATTGTTTTAGTACGGTAGTAACATACATAAACACATAAAGTGAATGTGTACGGCTCAACTCACACTTACGCGACTCAGGTCGAGAAGAGACTTGACTCTAGTCGAGAGCATGTATTTTAAAATGGTGACGTCACGGAGACTAGAGTCGACTGATCTGAGTGTCACCATTTGGAAACAAATGCTCTCGACTAGAGTCGAGTCTCTTCTCGACCTGAGTCGCCTAAGTGTGAGTTGAACGGGTTGAGCCTAAGGCCCGATTTCACCAAACCAACAGTTTAATGAAATGAAAACTGCTGTTTGGCCGTAACCGACAGAATCGAATTTCACCACACTCGTTTAGGGTCACGTGACTCCGAAAACTTCAGTTCAAACTGACCGGCCAAGTTTGGTCGGTCAGCCTTCGAAAACGGGCGATTATAACCTATAAACTGTTTTATATTGCACTACTGTCGCGTTTTCGTGTAGCCTACTGCAATCGTAAAGAGCTGAATGTTAGGTCACACACTCTTGTATTGTCATTTCAAATGTTGTTCAATAGTCAGTTGATTATTTTGATATTGTTTTGATTTAGTTATAAGTTTGTCAGTTAATTCATTAGGCAGTAGTTTATTAAAACTAATGAACACATAGAAACGAATAAATTTTTGATAACAAATAATACCTATAGCTAATTTACAACACTGGAAAAACTATTGAAAAAAGAAAAAGGCAACTTATATTACGTGAAGTTTTGAGTTACCTTTTTAATGACTGTTTGGTTTGCAAGGGCATTTTTCCAAGTGTATTGAAAAACATTAAGGTAATACTTGTACATACAAAAGGCGATAAAAAAACTTCAGACCATCAATATTGTACCTGTGATATCCAAAGTATTCAAGGCCATAATGCAAGACCAGATATGAAATCATTTTGAAAGCTCTGGTATGTTTACTGAAAAACAATTTGGCTTCAGTCCATGTCGAAATACTAGTAATGCAGTTACAAGACTAGTAGATAGTGTTGTTGATTATTTGGATAAGGATTTATCCAAATAAGCTTTATCTCTGTTAGCTTTAGGCCATATGGCATGTCTTTCGATACTGTTAAGCATAACATACTTGGTAACAAACTTTCTTATTATGGCTGCAATTCTGAATGAATCGATCTCGTTATGTCATATTTAAAAAACCGCAACCAGTTTGTTTACAAAGATGGTCAGTTCTCTAAGGGCAGGAAGGTTCGGTATAGGGTCCCTCAACGCTCCATACTTGGAACAATACTCTTTAATAGCTTATATTTAACGACATAATTCTTGATTAATTCATCCAATCTATTTAAAATATCAAAATACAGGATTGATTTGTAATATTGATATGAGGACTCTTTTCTTACAAATTTGGGCATATGAATAGTCTATTCTTTGTATGTCTTATTCAGTGTTAGTTATGTAAAATGGAATAGAATGACTGTCTTCATTTTTGAACTAGTACATAGTATAGTAATCTGAATATTTTTTCATTTAAATAGTGACTTTCATGGATGGGGCACACAATAAGCTCCAGTTCGACGTGTGGGGTCCTTGAACTTTTGAATCTGTCCCTTCAAACATAACATGACATTCATGGATGTGAAACCAGAAATATGAATAATATCAGAGTTCAACAGCTCAGGATCACTACTTCGCAAAAAATCTTGTGTATCATCTGTCAAACTTTACAATTCTTCACTACCAAGAATTAAATCATTGCATCTTGCATTCTTCAGGAGAAAATTCAAAACTACTGAAAGCCTTAAGTTTTTATAGCATACAAGAATTTTATGTGATTGACTAGACCAACTATTTGTAGGCTTTATCTTATACCTTCTTCTTCATCCATTACCCACACTTGTGGGATCGATGGCGTCATTTCACAATAAAAGTCAGAAACAAAAAAAAACACTAATTTATCAAGATGGCAGTGAACAAGATAAAGAACACTTATTTAACATATAAGGCCTTGCTCTTTGACTTACTGGCAAGTTAGCCAGATAGTATTTGAGACAGGTCATCGTCTAAAAATTCCTGTACATCATAATAAGCCCTGGCTCTCAAAAAACCGGTCACAACCCTCTCGAACTTGCTGGTATCCAACTGCTTCACTCCTGCAGGTAGCCTTTTGAAGTAGCGGAGAAATACTATTATGTATTATCTAGTACCTGTTATTGACGTTTGTAAATGCATTGTTAACAATGTCTTCAATAATGAAGATTCTCATTCGTATTCTTAACATGTTAGAATCATTGATATAGAGAATATATATGTCTAGAGACTATAGAGACTATATATATCAATGGTTAGAACAACAATCTACGAGAGCACAACAAAGTTTTTAGGTTATAAAAATGACGTCAAGCAGGTTCACTGCCTTCACGATACCCCAAAATTTTGCTGGTGAAATCCGTCAGCATTCAAAACTTCTGTCCAGCCAGGAATCACAGTTTCGAAACCGGCGGTTTCAGAAACTTTGGTGAAATTGGGCCTTAATGTTCGCTGCCATCACTAGTCACAGTGCTCGGTAACAGTCATCACAAAGAACTGACTGGATTGAACGTGTAAACCGTTATTTGCGCATGCGCAGTACGGTACTTGTGGGACAGCGAGTGGTTCTTTACTACGATACGTCCATTCCACCCTTAGACCCAAAGACCTTGAAGATGCATAAGATAAAGACAGGCACGGCCCTAGGGACTTTGCCGCCCTGGGCGAAATTGGCAAACAACGCCCCCCCCACCCAACCAGGTATCCCGTCTAATAATTGTTTACTTAAAAATTTGCCAGAAGGTTATCGGCTGTTCAAGTTAAAAATGACATTTTAACAAATATTTGACAAATATAAATATTGAGGAATAAGTGCATGCAACGAATGCTGAAGAAAAAATTGGAGGCAGAAGTGTTTTTTTAAAAAATGTCTCACCTTCAAGAGCGGATATCTCAGAAACTATAAGAGATATAAAGAAAATGTAGAGAACAAAACTTGTTGGTAATTTTGTGAGCTTCAGTTTTGTACGGTGTACAAATGTTCATAAGATGCATAGTTTCCGAGATATTTGAGAAAAATGAAAAAATGGTACTTTCAAACCACCTCCACTCCATTAGCACATGAGGTAGGGGTGAGGACTTTTGATATGTTAATCCTCTTATTATCCTTAAAAGAGCTGTGGAGTTGAAAATTTTGTTCCAAACTTTTCACTCTATAATCTTTAATTGACTGGACTAGAACAGTAACACAAAATATCTGATTAAACTATTTTTATGTTCGGAACAGATACGGTACACAATAAGAAAACATAATCAAGACGGTAGTTCTAAATCAAGAGACTGCAACAGAGTATTGGGCCTATTTAACTTGCTAAGTAATCAAAACTACAATTGCTACAACACGAGTTTGTTCAACACACTTGTTTAATTAAGTAGAACTCGTCTGACCTTTGCATAGAAAAATTAGTTTTCCTGTTCTTCAAGATCTAGGGATTGATCTATTTTATGTTCGCTAGACCACTTAGACGTTCCTGGGACATTGTTGATCTTAGATATATGTCTTCATTAGCTTGAGTTTGGAAAAGCTACTCATAAAATTTCACTATTCACATTGAGTTTATTATTTATTTGCATTTAAAAATTTTCCGTTCCTTAAAATTTGCCGCCCCAAAAAATCTGCCGCCCTGTGCGGCCGCCCGGTCCGCCCACCCCTGGGGCCGGGCCTGGATAAAGATATTTCTTTAAGGTCTTTGCTTAGACCAGTTATAGAATAGACACGCTGGGAAGTCTAGCCTCTGAAACCAACATCTACTGCCAAATCCGCCCATCTTGACGTCACAACCAAGCTAACAACAATGTTAGCTAAACAGTAAACACCACAAACTCAAAAGTTTTCTATAATTTTATTTCTTTATGATGCGTGACGTCACTGTTGTGACGTCAAGATGGGTGGATTTGGCAGTAGTTTGGCTTCATCGACTTTCTATATGAATATTCAATGAGTCGTGTCTATTCTATAACTGGTCTAAGGGAAGTCTAGCCTCTGAAGCCAACATCTACTGTCATATCTCCAAATCGTGACGTCATCATCGGATAGAAAACTATCCGGTGCTGACGTCTCGATATGGTGATATGGCAGTATATGTTGGCTTCATCGACTTTCAGTATGAATCATTGATATATATAGTTAGATGACTAAGCTATACCTTCAAGCGTTTGGAAGCATGATGCCTCCTTCATTTCTCGTCGCCATTGAATATCGGGCAAGAAGTCAGGCGCCCAGACAGACTTATATGGGAAAACATCGACTTTCATTGCGTTATATCTTTTGACATACTTGATGGATTTCAATATAATTTTTTCAACTTTTTGTCATTTCCATTACCATATGATACAATGATTTGTTCATTGAACATTATTTTTAACTCGACCAAACATCTAATTTAGTGAACCTACCTCTCTACAGATTTTGATCCATTCTATTAGCAAATGAATCTCATTTTCACAATATTTTCCTATTACATGTAGGATATGGAAAATAAAACATTTATTATAGAACGCTAATATTACTGTATATTTTATTAGATGGCAAATAATAATAAATCAACTGTTATCACAATATTTCGTGAAACTGTTTCCATTCGTTTTGCAACTTAAGTACCTATAGGTACTAACTATACTCTATACTCCTATATTTAATATAAGATAATAAATAACTACATATTATAAGAATGGAGAAAATAAAACAAAAATTATAGATCGCTAATATTACTGTATATTTTATTAGATGGCAAATAATAATAAGTTAACCATTATCACAATATTTCGTGAAACTGTTTCTCATTCGTTTTGCAACTTGAGTATAGGTACCTACCTAACTATACTCTATACTCCTATATTTAATATAAGATAATAAATAACTACATATTATGAGAACGGGAAAAATAAAACAAAAATTATAGATCGCTAATATTACCGTATATTCTATTAGATGGCAAATAATAATAAATTAACCATTATCACAATATTTCGTGAAACTGTTTATCATTCGTTTTGCAACTTAAGTATAGGTACCTAACTATACTCTATACTCCTATATTTAATATAAGAGAGTAAATAACTACATATTATAAGAACGGAAAAAATAAAACAATAGCAATGATGAAGAATTTATAGACAATTTTAGCAAATAATATTTTTTATAATACAAATTTAGCATACAATATTTTCATAGTTCACAAAATATTACAATATAAGACAAATTAATGGAATGGAATATTGATACCTATATTGGATCTATGGAAATAAAATATTTATTATAATATTACCGAAACTTATATTTTATTACTTGGCAAATGATAATGAATCAACCTAAGCACAATATTCCTTGAAACGATCATTTGGCACTAGGCTTAGCCTGCATGAAACATGACCGATGAAAATATAAAAATACTTATGTATGAAAAGAAATATTTTTATCTGGTGCATGCAGATTCGTACATCCATAAGCACTGCATGAAACTACCATACTTTGAATATTTTTCATTGCTTCAATAAAAAAATATTATCATTTGAAAAAGGCTCTTTTTCTACACAGCGAATACAAATACCCGACTTCTTGCCCGAAATTTTTGGTAGCTACACTAGCGCAGTGGCATCATAGCGGACTTCGCTCTTCTTAATCTTATTCTCTATATCAATGGTATGAATATACAATGGGCCGTGTCTATTCTATAACTGGTCTAAGATTCCACCATTCGTTTCTTCATTCCATGCATATAGCATTGGAAAAATGGCAAATCAAAATGACAAAGGCACTGGATCTGGGTCTCGTGGATTGTGGTTGTGATTGTTAATTAGATTAGTTTTGGTTCTGTATTTTTTATTTGATAAGATAAAGCTTTAAACCTTGAATATTTAAATTATGAGAATGAAGTTTGATATCCATTATAATTGGTAGATGAAGTATGAGATTCAATTTGAAGCTAAGGAAAGCTAAGCTCCTTTTGTTGGACTGAAAATAAGGTTAGTCAATGTTATTTTGTGGCCCAGTTAATAATATTCACAAAGTAGTATTAATGAGAATTGTTGATGCTCTTTAAAATGTTTTATTATCTTATAGTAAACAACATAACATTTCAAAATCAAATTACTTCTGTAATGTAACTAAGAATTTAAATGACATTGTATTCGAATAGATTGACACTATTTAAAATACTTATTTTCTTAACAAAATTCCACATAAGCTTACTAAATTAGTTACTATATTACTATTTGCTTATTACCATATTGATTATACAGGATGTTTCTGAACTCCCTACCAATATTCTAGATCATTGTTTCTTGGTAGGCCTACGAAACATATGTAAAATTCATTTTCAAACTGTCCGAAGGTCCTTATTTACTCAGTCACCATTCTGTTTTTTCTTTAATAATTTTTTTCTGAATATTGGCTCTATATAGGCCTACGGAAGTCAAACTGCACAATCATTTATGACGACTAGACAACATCAAAATAATTTACGAGAATCATTTTTCAAATTCATAAAACAAAATGTCAGTTGTTTAAAACTTTATTTCATGAATAATCAAATAACCGTTGAATTAAAAAAAATCAAGAATAACTTTTTTATAGCAAATTCAATTACAAATCGATTGACATCTCATTTTTTAAGATTAAACAAATATTAATTGAGATATGGCAGCTTTAGTGACAGGTGACCACTGAAGGTTTTTTGCAGTGCACACCAAGGGACCAAGGTATGCTGCTAAACGCTAAAGTCTGCCTCGATAATGCAACAATCTTCATTTGCTTTACATTCTATTAGTAAGCGATTTTAGATCATTTCTAACAATATTAAAATGTGTCATAACCTTCTAAAGGTAGGTAACGTATCACTAAAGCTGCCATATCTCACTCAATAATGAAAAATGTCAATCTTGAAAAATGAGGCGTCAATCTATTTGTTTTTAAATGTACTAAAACAGTTGTTTTTGTTGAACCAACGATTATTTTGTTATTCAAGAAACAAAGTGTTGAACGGCCGCCATTTTATTGTATTAATTTGAAAAATAGTCATATTTTTTTCGTTGCTCTGTCCAGTTGTGAATGATTGTGCAAGGTTTCACTTCCGTATATTAAGCCATCATTCTGAAAAAAATAGTGAAAAAACAAAACTCCGGCTGTGTGAGTGAAAAATGACTTTCGGTTGACAGTTTGAAAATAGTAGGGAATATAGTTTGACTATTTATAGGGAGCTCGGAAACATTATGTAGATATCAGTTTCAATAAAACGATCTTTTCAATCAATGACAGATTAAAAACTCTTCCATATCTTACTTTGAAACAATGAATTACTATATCTCATTTATTATCACATCTACGTATTTCTTGGATAATCTTCCAACTTTTAAATTATTCTTGACAGGATTATCTGATGACAATATTTCCAGGATAGCTGAATTAACTTACCTAGCTTTCACTATTTTTCTCTTTGGATAATTTATATATCCTGTAGTATCATTACGCTTCTATTCCTCGAGTTACAAGTAAAGTGTGTAGTTTGGTAGAGCTATTGGATTAGCGTCCGCTTCTGTGTTTATAATTATTAAACACAATTCGCGTTAAATTTGACTCCCAGTTCAATGGAAAAAACTATTCAAGTTGGTTCACTCCAAGAACGACAAATAAATGATCAAAGTACTGTCACATCAAAAATTCTAACAGAAGCTTCCTTCTTCAGGGTCACAATCTGTTATCATGGACATAAAAGTCAAAATATGGTAGTGGATATAAATGAATATTATCACAGCAACAATGCTCTCTCTAATCTAGTTGTGACAGCAAGGCTAGAATGCGCTATGCTAAAAATCATACTAGATAGATATTGATATGAGAAGTGAATATTGAAGTTTTTGTTTTAATTCAGTGATCTGCAATTGAAAAGGGGTTCTGAGATATTCTTCAAAAACATGCTACTTATTCTACTCTATAATATACAGTTCTTGTCTTTAAGTACAATAGCTGGAATATTTCGATTTTAATAATCTGCTCTTTCCTCAGGTCAAAGTTCTATGGAATGGAAAGAGAAATTATTGATAGAGATTTATTTTCCAAGAAGGAAAATAAAAAGAAACTCTTATCATGGGAAAGATTGTCCAGTTGGATTCACTGCATATGTGTTGTGACATTTGACTTGGAACTTGGACAGGCATTAGAGGTGAGACAGAAGAGATCTGAGAAAATTGAAATTCTGATTTGCATAATAATGAAGTTATTCACTCAATTATGAAGTAATTTGGTTACTCTCACTAAATAGTATCAATTTACACTAGTTCCAAATACCTAGTCAATTTCAAGTCTGCTGTGACTTGTGTGAATGAACAATGTTTGTACACTTCTACTAATTCGATAGTTTAAAATGAATCTCACTGTATATTTTTTAACTAGCAATTTTAATATTGAATTTGTGAATGAAATTTGGAAAAATATATGTGTCCCCAATAAGTTCTTGAATCAATACAATAATTTATTCTAGAAACTCTTTGAATAGTTTATCTTCAGACTTTTCGTTCGTTTATTTGAGAGTTCATGTATTTTTTTACAATTTGAATGTTTTTCATGTACTTATTTATTGATATGTCTGATTCAAAAGTTGGTCAGATATTTGGTGTAAATAAACTGTCTGATTACTACTAAGTACCTCGATTCAGGGATGTTTTCAAGTGTTTTCTATGAAGCAATCGTTCAGCAATAAGAATTGTAGATTAACTCAACTTTCAGCTAAAATTTATGTCGATTTTATAACATTGAAGCTGGGGAAATTAATAAGTATCAGAGGGTTGTCAAAACAACAAAGTAAGGCTCGAGACTGTTAAGATTCAATTTTATACTTCAACTAAAATAAAAAATAAAATTACTTTAACTCAAACTTGAAAAAAATAAAATGTAATTTAAATATATTATATTTATCTGGAATATACAACTTAAAGACTTCAACCATATAATATTTCAAATGATCAAATCAGCTATACTTCATACAACATATTTCACTATTATACAAACTCACAAACCTCCATTCATTCACTAACCCTCACATTTTCCACCCTTTTCCTACCATAGAACCTCTGTTTGTAACTTTATAATGGTACTTTCTATAATGATTGAATCTGTGCGCATGCCATCTCGAAATAATTGACAACAACAAATATGAATGCTTCTTTTCAAATTCACTATTATGCATCGTATATATGAGAAAAATTGTGTAGAAAAACAAAATCGTTCTATTCGATCTTCCTTTCAAGTTGGTAGGTATACCAAGTAGTGAGAACTGATGGTGTTCTCCAAGAGTTTTGTACCCAGGCAAGCGAATAAAAATACAAATTATGGAATCGCTTTAGTAAAATGGTTGGTTGGTTAAAATAATAGCTAGACCTAATATGTATAACAAGCACAGTTGTTTACGAATAATACCTTGCAGTAGGCTAATCAGCGTCAAATTAATTACGTTCACCTCTCCTGCATTCGCTATTGAATTACCAGAAGAATTAGTGAAAAACAGCAGTAATAGAGGAATTCGATTAATTCTTACATTTTTTACTGCAATAAAAATCTAATCTCTTAATTCAGCAAAATATTTACATTAAATCTAACATAAGTTTTATTTTCAGTATACATATCCTCCAACTGCCGTTCTTCTAGAGGAAGATAAGACAAACATATGCTACCTTGCATTCCCAGATTCAAATTCTGGATGCATGGGAGATACTAGATACCATATCAGAATTCGTCAAGCGGCCGGATTGTCTCCACAATCACCATCTTCTCATCATCAATTGTACAACCAAAAGTGTCCAATTTTTCTTCAGGCTGATTCATGTTACTTCTATGGCTTCGTCTATTTCAGACAAGTAAAAGATCCTTCCTTACCGAGAGGATATTTTCAGAAGGTGAGTAACCTATATGAAAAATGATTTGTTTTGTGTATTACTACAATAATGTTGTTTTTTCAAGCAATTATTTTACTCTGTTGCATAACCATACTTTTTCACTATTAAAATTAAATTTGAATTTGAAAAACACTTATGGAGTGAAAATGCACTTACATTGGTAGTGACGATCGTTTTTCGACCTGTTGTCAGTCATCATCAGACTGTAGGAATTTACTCAAGTTCAATTATTTTACAATAATTAGGGCATCGAAACCGAAGAATAGTATATTTTGGATTGGAAACAGTTCAAACTGGAACTATAATTCGATGTAGAATGCTATTGTAAGTTCCATTCAGGTCAAATTATATGTATGTTAGCATGAATAAAGTTTAAACAGGTATTATACTTCTAATTCAATTTTGAACGAATTGTAACGCTTTCAAATATTTTGTATGCTATTTGAATTTTTTACAAAATTTGTAGAGATGTTTTTAGGATCTCTCAGAATTTAAATTTTTCTGTATCATAATTACAATCTTATTTTATTACAAGTTTAACTTTTTACAGAGTGTCATCGTTTTGTCACGCCTACCTTTTATAAGCTTATTCTTGGAGGTGATTGGACTGATAGCTCCAGAATTCTTCAAGAGTGGCTTCTCAAGTATAGAAGCAGCCTGCCATGAAATCAATCAGTGGCCGCTTCCTTTTCCGGGAGACACCGTTAGTCTTCCTCTGCTTGGCACTGTTATTCAGGTAGCTAGCCTATTTTATACAATTTATCCATTACCAACTGCTGGGGTCAAATATTTTTTAGACAAGTTCGCGACCACAAGACTGAAATTATCCCATGTTATAAAGCTTTCTGAGACTATTTGTGAATCTGATGCCATAAACATCATTTTGTAAGTTATTTTACATATTCTTCAAACATTTATCGCCGCCAATTAAACGATCAGAGCGCAGTTAGTAGCCATTTTTAAATACACTTTTCGCCCCACTTGGATGTAATGAGCTGGTTTTCGTGCGTCATATGGAGGCCGAAAATGATTGGTAACATTTTTACGGCCCTAGGGCTGTAAAATAACCTTGAAATCAGCTGATTCTGATTTGATGTGAACGTGTTTATGAAACGGAATCAGTTTATGCTTCTAGAATTGAATCAAGTATTTTGTTATAAGATACTATCATTTTATTTGGATGAATGAAATAAAAAGAAGATATTATAAACCATTCAAATTCAATTTTCAGAGTATAATAGATTCCGACCTCTAACCTCATAGTACAGCGTTTGCCACGAAACCTGGTGGATAATTTTGGAACTACTTGGGCAATTTCCTTGGTGCTGAACGTTTTTTCAAATAGTTTATTATGAAACGGAATTAGTTCATGTTTCTAGAATTGAATAAAGTATTCTGCAATAAGATATTATCAATTCATTTGGATGAATAAAATACAAATAAGATATATTATAAACTATTCAAATTCGATTTTCAGAGTAGGATAGGACTTCTAACCTCAACTTCTGCAGTTGACGATAACAAGCATTGTTGACATTCAGATTGTCCAAATTTCAAGTGCGTTAAAACAGCTGATCAAAAAACTTTTCATTATTTGTGTTTATTATTCAAGAATCAAAACATTTATAATAATATCATCTTATTGCCATTTGAAAGAATAAAAAAGTATAAACTCAACCTCCCACATTAAAATATAATTGAACATAATATTTTAGGTTATTTAGACAAATTGAAATCCACCCAAACCCAGCTCAAGTACTGTGTTTACCATTAAACCTGGTGATAATTTTGGAACTAATTAAAACTACTAAAACCAACCTATTTTTTCGAACATGTTATTCATTATCAAAATTTGGGGAACAGAATAGTTTTGGGCAATGCCTGTTGTTCTTTCCCGATCATATTTTATAATATTTTATCCACTGGAAATGAGAAAAAAAATACTTGGACAATTTCCTGATATTCAGATTACCTCAGATTTGCTAGAGCTATGACCTTTCAGTTTTGCTTTCGGAAGTGCCTAATAAACAATTATTCTCATATATATATATATTTTTTTTTGTGGCGAAAAATAGCGTTCGCACCACGGGCAAAAATGTGTTTTCCGGCTCTCAATCTTTTCTGGTCCTAGTCTCATTTTCGCCCCTAGGTGCGAAATATACTATTACAGCCCACTTGAGTTGATTACCGGCGTTCCATCAGCTTTCAGTACTTGATTTATTCTATTTACTTTCAATCCAAGTTTGAATAATATAATTTCGCATTCTGTTTCACAGTAGTTGTATTGTATTGAACACTAATCTGTGAGTGAACAAGTTGTTTATTACATCAAATACATTACCTACTGCTTTTTGGTGTAAAAGTAATCGTGTGAAGTTTAAGTGTTTATTTACAAATTTCTTTGGTGAACATTCAAAATGAATATTGTAAATATCTTCCTGAAAATTATTTAGGACTATAATTTACATGAAAATTTTGTTTAGGTATTATAATAATACTATTTTGCTGTAAATGCATATTTCTCGACAATCTTTAGTATCTCCAATTAATACATCTTTTAAGGTTGAATGGCAGAGAATTCATGGTAGGCCTATTCTAAATCCGCGAATATAATAATATATCCGTTATATAATAATCCAGTTAATAACATTAATTATCCAGCTAAGGTAGCTTTTCTACCTTACTACCTATTGTATGCGTATCTAAAAAATACCTACTGAGTTTATAATTGTTATACTGTTGATGAGTTAACTGTATTAATTGTCGATCAATATAGCATAGCAAATTTATTGACGTGCACAAACTCCGTTCCACTTATTTTGATTCGATTTTTTTTTCAATAAATAAGTCACGTCAAGGATAATGTAATTACAATTTTATTTCATCAGTAGACTACATGAATTTAAGTTTAAATGAGTTGTCAGTTCCTTAAATTTTCTTTTCTGAAAAAATCTCGCATAATCTTTTTCAACTTCTATTGAAATCAATTCACAATATTCCATATGACTTTTAAATGATTTTTTTCTGTCGTGATTGTTGAGTCTATCTATAGCATACACTATATATAGTTATATTGGGGAGGGGGCTATCCTTTTTCGTCTGAAAAAAGGTGAAGGAGTGAGTCAACTTCGTTGTCCAACGTACTTCACCTGTAAAAAGGTTCCAAGAATATGTGTTCAAAATTTGAAGCTGATTGATCAAATTGCTAAAAAGTTATTGTAGAATATACGGACAAACAAACCCACAGACGAACAACGACTTTGGCCTTGAGTCAAAAGTAAGAATTCGCCAACGCTCGTTTAATAAAAGGGAGTGATAAAATAAAAGATTAATTTATATATTTCATTGTGTCTCAATGTTTTCTTAATGTAATACTGGCTACATAGTGTGTATAGCATGGTACAGCATAGCCTACTATGCTATAATTGTGTCAACTTGAAGCTACTAAGGCTAGCTGGCAGGGCCGTCCCGAGGTTAATAGGCGCCCGGGGCGAGATTTCGATATGCGCCCCCCCCCCTCCAAGTATAGGGCGGTAAGTTAGTATTCAAAAGTAAAGCCACATTGCTCCTCCAAGAGAAGAAATTCCATTAAGGGCTGCATCCTCTCCTTGATAATCATGCTATAGATTTTGTAAGCAGTGTTTAGCAAGCTGATTCCTCTATAGTTTTCACAGGAACTTCTTAGTCCAGTCAATATAGACATAAAGAAAAAGGTGTGCTTGCAATTTATATTTTGGTTCTGATTTTTTTAATATATTATTTAGATACATGAGAGAAGTCCAGAACAAATTTCTTCATGCAAAATTTACTTGTGCTAGATACAGAGTGGTCCAAAAACCTCGTATTTTCATTCAATTTTCCAGTTTTTAGCTATTTCTGCCAAATCCAGTAATCGGACGGATGGTTGAAGCCGAAAATAAGGTATTTTTCATAATACAAGGAGCATTGTTGTCAGTTGTAACTGAAAATCTATATGAGATAGAGCGCTCTACCTGATCTTAGATTGTAGGCACAAAAATACGCCCAGAGGGACTTTGAATTATACATCTAACTAAATGGTAACAATCGGAAGATATTGTTGATCAAAAACTAAAATTTATCAGAGATTTTTTCTTTAAATTTTACTCATTTTTGAAAAATCATAACTCAGTACTTATTGAAGATAGAGAGTTCTGGATGATCTCATTTTATTCAGAATTTTATAATCTGAAACAAAGGTTAGAGCAAATTTTTCCGTCCGATTACTGGATTTGGCAGAAATAGCTGGAAAATGAACTGGAAATACGAGGTTTTTGGGCCACTCTGTATCTAGGAAATTTTGCATAAAGAAATTGGTTCTGGACTTTTCTCATGTAACCGAATAATATATTAAAAAATCAGAACTACAATATAAATTGCAAGCACCAATGTATATAGTAACTGGACTATTATTATTATTATCTCCCATCTTGAAAATAGATTTGACTGTAGCAACTTTGCAAACTTCTGGGATGCTCAATTATCTCCAGCACATATTTATCAAATGGAGGAAGCGAAGTTTGAAGAAGAGTCCCCCATGCTTGAACAGCTCCATATTTAAACCATCCGGCCCAGCTTGTCTTATCTCATAGTCTTTTCTAACCTTGTATTCTGCAGGCTAAAACCTATTTAATTTTAAATATCCGTTGATATTCCTAAATTGAAAAATTGTGTAACCAGCGAACAATGAAAACTTGCAGGTTTCAGGGGCAGTGGGCGCGCACAGGCTCACTCAATGACTGGAAAAATATACGCCTAGCTATGCTATGCGTAAAGTGACTGTATTTACCAAAGTTCAGTCAGTGAACTTCAAGTTTCTATTATGCCACAATTTACACTATATATAAGTAATGAGTTATACATAGAAATTGATTGATAAGAAAATGGTTCAAGACTTTTAAGGTGAAGGTGAAATAAAGGAACCGATAATGTTGGGGCGGTAATCATTACAAGACCGCGGCGCCCGGGGCGACCGCCCCAGTCGCCCTGCCCTTTGGGCGGCCCCGCTAGCTGGCGTAGTCTATTAGACTGGAGCGTCGCAAACTTCAAAAACATCATCTTCTCTCTCTCTCTCTCACACACACACTTCGCCTCAAATCGATGTGTGCTTCATAAGCAAGAACAACTTTCAGAGTTGAAACTAGTCAACAGATACTTCCATGCTCTAGATATATCTATTATATTATGCCACCCATTGTGTGACCAGTAACTTGTATTTAACTGACTTTTGGATAATTTTTTGGGTTTTTTCAGTTTTTTTTATTTAAATATTGGACTATAATGTTTGTAGCCAAATTATATTAACCAAACTATTTTTATAGTGCTAAGGAACTGTATTCACAGTTTGTTTACAAAATGAATGCGTGGTCTTTGCTGTGTTCCCCTTAAGAGTCTAGTGCATGGGCAATAGAAAATAGATGTTCTATTTACTTTTTAATAATCTAGCTCTTTTCAGGACCATTGTTATCCAGTTTTGAGATTGGTGTAGTCTAGTCTCGTCAAGTCTTTTCGTGTCTTGAGTCTATTATCTAGTATTGAGAAGTTTTAAAATTTCAATTCGAAGTTACTAATCCTAAAACGGAAGGATAATAATCCTTATCACAATGCAATAGAATAATAATAACTATTACTATAATTATTGGGTTGGGATGGTTAAGCAACTCCTTAATGGGAAATACAATTGAATTATATTAATACCTTGACATATATACTGGATTTGAGGGTTCAGAAGTTGACAGTTTATGCAAAGAGGTTGCGTAGATACAAAGAAAGTCAGCAGAGAAAAGTATAAAAGAAATTGTTTGCTCCAGTTGAGAATAAGTTTTATCAGGGATTGAAGAGTTCTAGTGCAATGGAAATGCTTGTAAGACCAGCAATTGAGGCAGTCACTGATTTCTGGTCTGGTATATGGGAAGAGCCAGTTGAACATGATACAAATGCAGAGTGGGTAAATAGTGAAATTAGTGCAATGCATGGGGTGAGAGTCATGCAAGAAGGTGATATAGGTCTTGAGGAAGTAAAGAAAGCTATAGGAGTAACACAGGGTCGAAAAATGACCATATGCTGTACACAATAATTATTGGTACAAGAAGGTTACCATGAGACATGCAGCAATAGCAAGAGCATTCACGGAGATCATAAACAATACTATTAACAGTAGCCCCAGTTTGGATGTTTAAAGGAAATATTGTTTTGCTCCTTGAAAGGGAAAGTTCCTCTGACCCAGCCATATACACATGCATTTCTTGCTTGACAACTCTTCACAAAAGTTCCACTCCTATCATCAAGGAACGGATGTAAGCCTAAAAAATCACTCATGGCTGCAAGGATCAAGTGATAATCGATTCAGTTATAGTCAATAATGCAACCAAACGGCAAAAATATCTTCATATCAATCGAGATCATGTGGATTGTAAACTGTTAAACTTTTGGCTGAAAAATGGATCATTGTTCCCTGAGACAGAGGGTTTTGCTGTGATAACCCTGGATCGAATTATTGCAACGAGGGTTTATAGGAAGCGTATCTTGAATGAAAATAATCCAATAAAAGATATCCAATGCCGTAAATGTGGAATTGCACCAGAAACAATTGATCACATTGTTGGGGGCTGCTTATCATTGGTGGAAATGAAATACTTGAAGCGTCACAATGATGTGGCAAAGATGATACATCAGAAATTAACTCTTCAATCAAAGACCCAAAATATATTAAGTCCGGCCTATTAGAACTGATCTGACTAGCTAACAGACCAGATAAATTATAATAGTTCTGGTAGAACAGATGAACAAGGCCTACATGATTAATGTGACAGTACTCTCAACCACAATTTAAGAACGGTGCAGGCGGAAAAATTGATATGCTGCTCTTGCTGAAGAGATCAAGTCTTTATTCCTTCTAGAATATGTGAGGATTATCCCAGTAATTATATCAGCAACAGAAGTTGTCCCGAAAGCATTCAAAAGGTGCTTGGAGGAGTTGAGCATGAAGCATTTGACAGCTAAAATAAAAAAAAATATGCTGTAATCAACTTATGTCATTCAGTTCGAAAATTTTTATCAGTAGGCCTAGTAAACAAAAAATCGAAAACAGAATGCATGCTTGATGTTTGGTCCGTATACATTCTTCTTAGTATCAATTATGGGTTGTGAATGTAAATAAATAATAATAATAATTTTTATTTGCCAAAATAATATCAGGAAATAAGAAGGTTACAATATGTTAAATGAAATAAATTTTTCATTATATTATAGTTAAAATAACCTGAGCGCCTGCTGCGAGAATATTGCTGTAATGAGAATGAACGTTGCACAAACTATTAAACTTTTTTCTGTCGTGTTACAGGCTCAGATACCGAGTGAAACCTACAAATCATGTTCGGGCACTAGTTCAGGAGTGTACAACGGACTGTTGTCGGCCTCGACTGTGCTGCCATCTGTTCATGAAATCAACACTTTCGACTGCTTCGTAAATTTTGTTCACCATATCCAGCTGTTATGGGAACTGGTGCTGATTGCCGAGCCTATTGTTGTTATGGCCTCATCTCCCACGAAAACCTCGCAAATGGTGCAGGCACTAGTTAGGTTAGTATACAATTATTAATTTGTTCAATTTAAATTGTAAAAAAACGTCAAAGATAACATTTGAATATGAATAAATTGAAGACTCATCTAATAGGCTCATGCCTGAAACAAACATAAAACAAATTAAATACAAAGGAGCTTTATAAAATGTAATATTTATGTTAGGGTCAAAACATAGTGGAGCGGTGGAGGTAGGGTAAAAGGGAGCGGAGACATCGAGATACATGCATTACTTTTCAACACTCTTAGCTATCCTCAGCCTTCGCCGCTCCACTATGTATTCATTCACTGTTAGGACCAATTTCACCAAGAACTAAACACGCCGTTAGAGGTGGCTTAAACTGCAGTAAGGTTAGGTTAGAAAACTCCTTGACTGACGAAATCGGAGTATATACATTACTCCAACATATCTAATTATTTTTAGTAATTATAGAAAATTATTTGTACCTTTGTTATATAAACACAGCTAGTTTTGAGCAGTGCCATTGTCAAGTGTAATTCTAATTATTTTTATTGTACACCAGCAGGTAACCCGTGCTCCACAAGAGTCTGTTTAAAGCACAGATTGAATTTAGTTTTATAGTTCCTTCTGAATTTAGTTTTATAGCTCCTTGCTGATATTGAAAGTATTAAGAACTGTAATCATTATTTACAATCGAAAAACTATTTGATATAGGCTTTCATCTACGTAAACTTTGCATCTCAAATCGAATAAATTTGTTTTAATTATTCGATTAACATAAATGGAAGTAGGCCTTTAACCATCCTTGGTAATCTGTATGCAAAATTGCAAGTTAATAAATTTAGTAGTTCAGACGTGATGACGCGTCAAACACGTATTTCCCATCCCGTGCATTTATAAGCCTAATCCTTTCTCTATATAGTAAAAAAGATATAAAAGAAAAATATATAGATAGAAGAAGAATAAGAAGGTAGAAGATAAAACCTTTGAATACACTATTTTGTCATGACCAATCTCAATCAATGTATAACAAACTAGACTGTCTTGACAAACTGAAAATATGACGTACTGAAATCTTGAAGTACTGAAAAAAGACCTATAACCATCCTCGTTGATTTAAGAACCTATATGGCAAAATTTAAGTTAGTCAGTTGAGTAGTTCAGACGTGATGATTCGTGTATTTCCTATCCCGTACACGTATTTACCAGTTCTTTCCTTTATTTTTATATTATAGATTATTCCAACGTTTTTAATAATATATTATTTCTCTTTTCCAGTATGATTATGCCTCTAATGTATTATGCAGACTACAGGCCGTACTTCACCATCCATGACAGCGAATTCAAAGAGTATACTACTCGTACACACGCTCCACCTCCTATAATATTGGGTGTTACCAATCCATTTTTCGCTAAAACGCTTCAGCATTGGCCTCATATTCTCAAAGTGGCCGATTCTACAAAACCTGGTAAGTATCTAATTTAATATTAGCGTAGACATACATATTCGACTGCTGATCAATTTTGAACTGAAATCAGATTATTTTTCTCATTCAAGATTGGAAGGAAGTTGAGAATGCAGGCGAATTCTTTATGGTTTCAAAATGTAATTATCTTGAAGCGGAGCTAGGACTAAGACATCTCTATCATCCAATTTTGTCGTTTTACATGAATGTAATGAACGCCTTGTAAGAATAAATACATTTTTCAAAGATAAATTGATTATAACTTGGATTGAGTGAAGTCTTTGCTCAAAAATACAGGGTAGTCAAGTTAGTTCTTTCTATATCTTTTTAATTACATTTTTTTACCAAACACCAAAATGAAAAAATGATCTCAAACTTGGTAATTATGCACCAGGTGATTTTTTAATTGGCACTTTCTAACATTGTATATTGCTTGTTTCTTGATAATGTTGAAGATTAGTTGAGTTGCATAAGTGCTTTCAGTGAGCTCCAAGTTATATATTATTTATCAAAGTATCAAAGTGTACCCACACAAGTCTACCGATTAGGAAACAAATATTTGAAATTTACTTGATTTTGTTTTCAAGTTGATTGATTCAATTTGATTTTGAAATGGAGTTGAACGAAGTGGAGTCCCGCAGGGATCTGTCCTTGGGCCAGTACTGTTCATCCTCTTCATGAACGACTCTCTTTTGTACATAGAAGATTGGAATAAGAAATGAATAATGTACGCGACGCCTCAACGCTTCTAGTCTCTAGCAACACGGCTGACGAAATGGTCACGAATGTCAACATTATATACAAGAATAATGTAATGGAAATGGCCTTGCTAACCATATAGGACAGTTCAGGTGAATTCTAGCAAAAGAAGCGTTCCGTCAATAGAAAATCAGATAATGAAAGAGAGCAATGTCAAATTCTTGGGCATTGCAATAGATAGTGGCTTGGCATGGAACAAGCATGTGAATACCGTCTGCAAAAAATTAGGCATCGGGTTATACATGGTTAGAAAAATTGAATGTTTAGCAACCGCAGAAATAGAAATAGAATCACACTATCATAGAGAAACAATAGCATATTATGCAAGAATAGCATAATATGCTGATACTATGCTCTAGTAGTGGATTCACATCTTCGATGTATTCTTATTGGGGAAACGCGGTAAAATTGTTCCAAGTGGTAAATTGTTCCAGTCACAATTTACGGTAAAAAGTTTCACGTCCCATGGTAGCTATTTTGACAGTAAATGTTCTAAAACCCAATTACCAGTAAATGAATCCTGCCTTGCATTGTGACCGTGGGGCGTTACACAATTATTTACCACATCAAAGAACTCTCATTGGTCGATAGGACGAAACATCTGCGCATGCGTAGATAGCTGTTGGTGTGGCATAGTAACAGAATACATAACCAACAAATCATTAAAATTATGTTTGATAACCATTAGTTGAATGATTTCTTATTGAATATTTAAGAGTGATGAAGTAGAAGAAGTGCACATTTCTCTCGAATTCAAGTTTTGTAGAGCAGCCTTTGTTCATTTAAGCAGCTAGTAAACGCCACACTTTGGTGGAAATAAGCTTCAAAAGTGTGCGCCAAAAGCTCAAAGATTTTGAAATGGCGTTCAATGGGAGCAATAAAACTTGATAAGATTATCTTCATTGAATCATTTTATTTTCCAGACGCCCTTCAGAAACATAAGCTGAAAAAGGGAAGTAATTTGAAAATGCTCGACTGTAATCCTGGTCTCTACACTCAGTATACTTCATTTCTACAAAAAGACAAATCAATCGTGAAAAAACTGTTGAAAGGAATTGAAACAAATCGACCAAGTGAGGTGCAGTCAGCGCTACTCAGGAAATACCTCCTAGAACTCACACACAGTTTCATGATACCTTTGGAACGGTATATGAGTACATTGATGCCTTTGCAAAAGAATATTTCTCCTTATAAGGTGAGCTATAACCGATTGTAATCTCTTTTCCCAATATTTATCTCTAGTATAGTAGTTATAATCACTTGAAGAACCATGTTATTTTAAAATGATGATATTTTTGAAATGATGGTATTTAGTCGGTTCGTTCATCTGAGGAACAAGCAACATCAGTGCACGGCCAAACTAGCATTTCTATCACGAAATTTAAAAATATCAATATGAAGAAGAGTCAGCTGTCTCAATTAAAAAGAGCATGTTTTCTCCATAACTTCATATGAAAATAAGAGACAATTTTACACATGGAAAATAAATAATTATAATATCGTGTGATCTGGTAGGCTCAGGACTGGTATCCAGAGTTTTCAGGTAGCACCTGATCAATTTCAGGCCTCTGACATGACCTAACGACTGCCATAAAACACTATCTTAGCTAAGGGTTTTATTTTTATTTGTAATTTCACTTAAAGCTTTTTCTATAGTATAATCTTGAAATCACTTCACTTGTATGGACTACTTTTCAACAATTTGCATTTACATTTGAAAATGGCCAAAGTAGGCCGAAACTAGTTGTTTGAAATGTTTTACATGAAAGTGAACTTCATGTTTTTAGTAAGTATAATCTTGTATACTGTAGTCTTGCCTGCAATAGTCATAATTATATATTTTGTACCTCTCCATAATTTGAACAAATGTCATGTTGAATGATAATCTATCGGACATTTTCATTTGTCTGACAACAATTTGCTTTATGAACAAGAAAATGTTTCAAATTTTTTCAGTGAAGATCGAGAAAATATGAAGCAGGCGTTTATGAAACAAGCTTGTCATATAGCAAGAGACATATGTTTGCTCTACACAGGTGACAGCGATGTTATATTGATCTAGTTTGTGGTTGAATGGACAATCAGATTCAGAAGAAATGATGCTGGTTGAGTATTGTTGATTGTTTGTTGCATTGAGAGTTGCGCTAGCAATCACACAATGTAATGACTGCACATGCCAAAACAACTTCATCCGCACGTGAAAAACAGCTGTTGCATTCGTCGGTGAAAAAAAATGGTCGTGAAAGTCGTGCACTAGTGTTGCTTATTGCTTGCTGCTCATATGTGTGAGCCGCCTTCATGACACATACGAGAAGTGTGAGAAAAGTAATGAGCATGAGATCGTAATTTTGAAACTCTCAAAACATTCAAAAGACTGTGACTGACCAGTTGAAAGCCTTACCAATTGAAGACGTCCAGCGCTGCTACAAAGAGTGGAAATGACGCTCCGCCGATTTATAATAACTGCTGAAGGGAACTTGGAAGTGATAACATTGAAGAAATAAAAACTCTGGTTAGTATGAAATCAGTCTCATTACTTTTCTCACACACCTACTGTATTCTCTTCTGTATATTCTTCCTATTTTATAAGATTATTTATCCACCTATTAATACATATATTGATTGCCCTATTTACTCCTTCGTCCAATTATTCATTTAATAATATTGTCTATCTTGAACATGTATTTTACCGAACTTTTGAAGAGAATAAACGTGTTGATTGATGCAGGCTGCTCCGAGTCCGTGGCCGTTCAACCCAGATGACTTTATAGCTTCGTTGGAGACATCGGGTCCCCAGCTGACATCAGGCATCAAAGGCGATTGGATCGGACTGTACCGGCGCTTCTTTCGCTCGCCGAATTTCAGCGGCTGGTTCAACGCTCGCTACAAAGGCATGAGCCACAAACTGCAAATTCTGCAACTCGAAGCCCTGTCAGATGCTGTGAGTTGTCGTTCCAATAAAACACTTGGTTGTCTAGGAAAATTGAACTGTTTTGGTATGCGTGCTAGAGGCGATTTGAATGATGACTGTGTTGCAGGATCTGAAGGACTGGGTTCAGGGCAAGCAGGAAGTGGAAGTAGTCGATATGATATTGAAGATCCGTTGCCGCTTGCAACAGTGCGAGTCTGAAGAGGTTCCGCTCAGTAAGGAGATCAGACAACAACTACAGCTCAGAGTCGACGATATTGTATGTACGTTACCCGACGACCTAAAAACAGTACTCAAGACCAGTTGATATCTGACAAACCTTTCCTATTACTTTGCGGTTTGTATGTACATAAGTATCTTCTCGATTATTCCACAGTATGTACATACGTTCCTGTACAGCCATTTTTATCATCATTTCAACGACTGTTCTAATTATCATTCAGTATGTACATACGAATCCTAATTATCACTGTCATTATTATCACTCTGTCCTAATTATCATTGTCCTGATTATCACTCAGTATATACATAATATGTTACTGTACAACTATTTCTATAATCATTTCAACGACTGTCCTAATTATCACTGTTTTATATTGTCCACTGTTAAATCTATCTTTATTGTTATCGTAGCTTCCTGAAATATTTCTTGGATTATTTCACAATTTATCCTTATCTAATTGTTCTTCTCGCCGTGATTCCCCCCAAGCCGTCTTCCTACCTGTCACACTTTGGCTTGACATGTTCTGTCTTCCTTTATTTACTTTATATTCGGTATTAACTCTTCTGTTTTAATTCGTGCTAATAGAACTATTACTATTTACTTCTACCCAGAAGAAACCATTGATTCCAATCAGAACTCACTTATTCACCATCTTTCTCCTGCTTTTAAAAGAGTCGAATAATTTTGTGATAGAGAACTTCACTGTAAGAAGGAAAGGAATTTTAAATTATAGAATATAAGTATTTAGGTAATAATCGATCACATTAGTTGTAGGTATCGTTGATCAGTTGGTGTTGGTTGTTGAGTGTTGAAAAAATTCCGTTAACTGAACCAACAAATTTTGGATGAAGATTTAACAAATTTGTGCCCAAAAGGTATCATTTACGGGCTGCGTTGTAATGCATTGTATAGTTGGATTTTTATGTAAAATGTGTTGTTGAAATTAGATTGTAATATTAGACAGACAGACCAAGACTACAAATTAGTTATATTCAATCATAAATACTTTTCTGGGGCTGGTACCCAGAAAAGTGTAATTACTTTTCTACTGGATGTTAACGTGATACTATAATAGAGATTACATCAATAGAGATTGATGTAATATTCATTCACCAAGGCAATTAATTAATTATTTTTTACATATTTTGGGGCTGGTACCCTGACAAGTGTATTTGCTCTTTTGAATGTTGTGATCATTATGATAATGTGAATCCATTCCCTGAGATAATCGATATCATTATTTATGCAAATGTCAAAGTCAACAGGCAATAACGTTAACAAAAATCTGGTGGGGTACACTCACACAACTTTCCTTTGCTCATTGAACTGAAAGCCTCATTCTAAAGAGAATAATTTAGGGGAATAACATAATGACGATTGGCGGCAACATATTTGAAACTACGATCAGACTACTGTATATGTGTATATATAATTGTTCTTAGAGAACTTTTTCCTTTGTGTAAATTGTGAAATTCGATTTTTTTTTTTGAAAGTCGTCAAAACAGCTGTTCTACAGATGAAATATCTAGACTATGTGTTCTTTTTATAAACTGCTCTTTTTATAAAATATTAATTTTTTGAATATAAATCCCTTAGAAAACACATTCACCTCATACACGAGAAGGAGGTTACAAAGTCCATTTCTCAAGGATGGGGTGGACCCCATTAGTTTCCCAGGAAAAATACTCATGCCAGTTGATAGAGCTGATAAATAACTATACAGGGTATGAAGTTGAAAAAAATTGGTCGTCATTTTTGAGAAAATCGTGAAAAACATGTTTTTTTTAGTAATAATTATCCGCCATTTTTCTCAAGAATATTACGGAGCTCCTGCAATTTTCCCAGAAATGATACTCATGTCAGTTGATAGTGCTTATAAATAGCTATCCATGCTATAAATTTGAAGAAAATCGTTAGAGCCGTTTTCGAGAAAACCGTGAAAAACATGGTTTTTTAGTAATCATCCGCCATCTTGAATTTGAATTTCTTGTTGTCGGATCCTCATGGTATAAGGACCTTAATTTTGAAATTTCAAGTCTATCGGGTAATTAGGAATGGAGTTATCGTGTTCACAGTCATAAACACACACACACACACACCACACACACACACACACACACACACACAGACCAATACCCAAAAACCACTTTTTTGTACTCAGGGGACCTTGAAACATAGAAATTTAGAAATTGGGGTACCTTAATTTTTTCGGAAAGCAATACTTTCCTTAAAGTATAAAGAAAGTAATACCCAAAAACCACTTTTTTGTACTCAGGGGACCTTGAAACATATAGAAATTTAGAAATTGGGGTACCTTAATTTTTTCGGAAAGCAATATTTTCCTTACTTATGGTAATAGGGCAAGGAAAGTAAAAATGCTTGTAACATTTGGTGATCATACTTCATACTTTGAGGATATGGTTTGATATGTTCGAATTCAGTCTTATAGGATGGAGTATGCTAAAAAGGATGGTATTAAAGTAATTATTGTAAGAAATAATATTGGAACTATCAGATTTTGAAACATCTCATTTTGCCATTACTGCAGATCTCAAAGTAATGAGTGTTCAATTAACTAACTGAATAAATCAACTGATGTTGTTTTTTTTCTCAAAACTATTTATGTTGAATTACATCCACCCTTATTAAGTACTTATTTTATGTACTCATATTAGGTACTCGTATCAAACAAAGATGAAAAATCATTTTTTGTTAATAACATTCTTGTGAAATAACGAATCTCAATAACACATCAGTTGTTATTGTCGACAAAATAATATCAATCTACATCATCTTCAATCAATCTTGGGCATAATCTCATCAGTATTAATTATCACGATTACTATCGGACAAAATGAATCTCGTTTATGATGATAAACATGAAAAATTCTGGTGTGGCGCACTCACACAACTTTCCTTTCCGTTATGAAAATTGATCAACTGACGCTAGTGTTCCCGCGCATATCAAATCTACTATTCTAAGATCTGAGACATCTGGTGACAGGACAATAGCGCTGCAGACACACGAAGTCTGCTATCTCTTCATAGTGAATGATTTAATAGAATCAACAGTTGCCAACAGTTTGCAATTGAATAATCTTATTTTCTCGCATTTCGAGCTTATTTTCAATTTTAGGTGAAAATGTTACTTAACATAAATTGTAGAGATTTTCATGCTAAATCTTTTCCACTTATTTTTTTTTTTTGTTTAAATTGTATCTGAGGCCTGATAATTGGGAATCTAAAATCAAACTTTGCATAGATGGGGCGGTGCTCCTGAAATTTTTACAGATATGGGACTTGTGGCAGTTGATGAAACTCATCAATGACTTTTCTAGGTATGTATTTGATCAAAATCGTTGGAGCCGTTTTCGAGAAAATCGAGAAAACCCCTGTTTTTGACAACATTTTCGCCATTTTAGTCGCCATCTTGAATTGCATTTGATCGAAATTGTTCGTGTCGGATCCATATAGTGTAAGGACCTTAAGTTCCAAATTTCTAGTCATTCTGCTGATTGGGAGATGAGATATCGTGTACACAGACGCACATACACTCATACACACACACACACACACACACACACACACACACACACACACACACACACACACACACACACACACACACACACACACACACACACAAACATACACACCAATACCCAAAAACCACTTTTTTGGACTCAGGGGACCTTGAAACTTATAGAAATTTAGAAATTGGGGAACCTTAATTTTTTTCGGAAAGCAATACTTTCCTTACCTATGGTAATAGGGCAAGGAAAGTAAAAACCAATCGAAGTTGGGATGATGTATATAATTTCCTGTTTGCTTTCTTTTTGATTGTGGCTCATTCTGATGGGACCACCATCCTTGGGATAGACTCGTTACAAACAGTTTAACTTTTTGGAATTTATGAGTCGTGAGGACCTCCTTCCTAATTGTAGAGGATTGATGTCGTTTATAATTTTTTGTTTTCATCAACGGGAAGCACAAGGAAAAATTGAAATAAATAAGTGAATATTATACTAGACGTTGGTGATAAGCTGACACAGGATGAATTTGACGAATTTACTGTGTCAACGTAGCTTAAAATCAATAACATTCTGGTATCGCTGATATTTCATTGTCAATTTTGCCAGCTCAGATTACTGAACTCACTGAAGATGTGAAACTAGCAATAATTTGTATTGAAATGTGCCGATACCAAACGAAATTATAATGAACGCATGTCATATAATTTCGTATAATCTCCAGAGACAAGAATTATTATTATAGGAATGTGTAAAAATGAGCGTCGTCACTTGAATGAATGTAAAAAACTGAACTTTGAAGTTTGAGTACATATTTCATATAATAATGACAAGGAAAGATGTTTTCAAATCTATTTTTAGTAAAATATTTTTCACTCTTTTTTAATTATTTCAAAACTATCCTATTTTTCTGCTGTTCCTGAACTGAGCTGTATTTCCACGGATCATTTTTGAGAGACTCCTTACATTCGTTTCAGCGAAACACAACTTTCCTTGCTCATTGAACTGTAAGCCTCATTCTTAAACGAGAATAATTTAGGGGAATAACATAATGACGATTGGCGGCAACATATTGAAACTACGATCAGACTACTGTATAAGTGTATATTTATAATTGTTTTCAGAGTACTTTTTCCTTTGTGTAAATTGTGAAATTCGATGATTTTTTTAAAGTCGTCAAAACAGCTGTTCTACAGATGAAATATCTCGACTATGTGTTTTTTTTATAAATTGCTCTACCTACCTACCTCATGCACGAGAAGGACAAAAGACTCATGTCAGTTTACAAAGTCCATTTCTCAAGGATGGGGTGGACCCCATTAGTTTCCCAGGAAATAGACTCATGCCAGTTGATAGAGCTGATAAATAACTATATAGGGTATGAATTTGAAATAAATCGGTTAAGTCATTTTTGAGAAAATCGTGAAAAACATGGTTTTTTAGTCATTATCCGCCATTTTTCTCAAGAATATTACGAAGCACCTGCAATTTTCCAAGAAATGAGACTCATGTCAGTTAATAGGGCTTATAAATAGCTACCCATGGTATAAATTTGATGAAAATCGTTAGAGCCGTTTTCAAGAAAACCGTGATAAACATGGTTTTTTAGTAATTATCCGCCATTTTTTCCCCCATCTTGAATTGAATTTTATTGAATTTTTTTTCGGGTCCTCATGGTATAAGGACCTTAAAATTCCAAGTCAATCGGTTAATTAGGAATAGATTTATCGTATTCACAGACATACACACATACACAGACCAACACCCAAAAATCATGTTTTTGGACTCAGGGGACCTTGAAACGTATAGAAAACTTGAAAATGGTGTACCTTAATTTTTTTTGGAAAGCAATACTTTCCTTTCCTATGGTAGTAGGGCAAGGAAAGTAAAAAGCTCCTGTCTACTAAAGTGTGCCTTATCCAACGTATAATATATACAATGATTTTATTGAATGGATTTTCCGTTTCATATTCGTGGCATTCCACATAGATATTTTAGAAAGTGCCAAGTGATAAGAGATACAAAATAATGCTTAAATCTCCTGACATATATGGGACATATATGTTCGTTTAGCTTCGATATTATAATATCGAAACTTTGACATTCTCGTTCTGAACTAAAGTTGTTTATCTTATGATAGAGATCAAACAAAGAGGAAACATTAAGTAAATGGGGTTTCGTGCAAAGGCTTATATCAATTCAGAAATTATTAAAAATAAGTTAATGTTAAAAGTAGGATGTACGCAGTTTTTACTCGATTATTTGATAGTTGGTGTAGTAAGTGATTTTTCAATGTTGACATTTTTTTAATAAAATTATCTTGGTCTGCTCTGTCTAAAAAAGCATATTCTAAATGAAGGATTCTAAATAAGTGTTTAGAGTAGTCAATATTGAACAAATTGTATGTGTTACTTTCATAGTTGGTTGAAATTTCAGTCATTTTTCTATGAAATTTGATGTATTATGATTGATAAGAATTGGCAGCAAGCTTCTGTGGCTTCTGCAACATTTGATAATTGCAGAATTCGGAGATGTATTCATTCACTTTTAAAACAATTTTTCAATGTCTTTGATATGAAGTGGCATACTCGCTTGGCTGAAACTATTTTGGGGACTACCTGTGTAAATGCACAACTTGTTAAACTTCGTACAGTAATGGTGTTTATCCATTTATTATCAAAATCCAACAGATTAGATGTTATTGATGCTTTGCAATTTTTTCTTGAATATATTTTTTTATATTCGAGATGTATACGTTCACCATTACTTGTCATTATATTTTAATATAATTCTTTCCAATTTCATCCAAAAAAATATTGAGACATCTTGCTGGATCATGCATGAACTATAACTTCTGCATACAGCCTCAATAATGTAGCACCAGTCTGCTTCCATGGTGGCATTCCAATCACCTTGCCCGTTGATAGCCTCCTCCAAATGCTGACTCCTCTTTCTGTTCCATTTAAATGGAGCTCCTTTCCATTGCTTTTCTATGTTACCTGGTTTCATCCGGTCTCTTAATGTAGAGAATAGCTCTCCATATATTTTAGTTGTCTGGCTCTGGGATGTTCTCCTTTATCTCTGCAATGGCAGAGTGAAGGATATTCTTATTCCAACCGATGTTCTCGGTCTGCTTCTGGGCATCTATAGATAATTGAATATTATTTATAGGCCTAGCCTAATAAATTGAGATTTTTAATTCGATTCTTAGTATTTTTTTAGGAATTAATAATTGTATCTCCGTGTATGTATTCTTGACTTCCACTGTTCTCTTCCCTTTCTGTAGCTGAAGACGCGCTGATCTCGGAGTAAAAAAAGCGCATTGCTTGAAGTTCAGAACTCCAATCCTGTCATAATATTGTCAGTGTACCATGTTTCTCTAGCACCACATGATACTGTTTTGGTGAAATGATTTTGTCCATCTTTCTTAAAACTTTCTCCACTATATTGAAGACCCTATCAGGAGGTATAAAACTATGACTCTTGATCGGGAAAAAATGTTCCACTTTTTCAAACTTTTTTGTATGAAATTTAATAGCAATCCTATAATGGTTGATTCTTATTTTGACTGCATGTTGCATCTGAAGAGATACGTATTTCCGGTTGCACAAAAGCCGGTTAAAATTTAACTGTGATTAATGCCACGAGAGCTAATCAGAGAAGCCTTCTTTCCAAAATAGCCTTCTCTGATTGGTTCTCGTGGATTTAATCATGATTAAAATTTAACAGATTTTTGTGCAAACGGGCCGTAGTGTTTTTGGTCGGGTTTCTTCATCATCTTTGTATTGAGTGTTGATCTTATTTTGGAGGAAGTTTAAAAAGTCTTGATGCGACTTCTGTTGAACCTCTTGCATATCGATCTTCGGTCCAAGTGTATATGTATATATTTTCTTTGTTCTGGGTTTTCTCGTGGATGACAAATATTAAATTATACAACCATATCTGGCGAGCATAAAAGGTTTCCAGTGATGCGAAGCATGGGCAATGGTTGGTTCTGTTGCATGTCAGAAGAGTTACCTTCTTGAAATAAATTTCATCTGCTTGAAATGAATTTCATTACGCTCTTAATACACAAATAGCTATTTTTAGTAATTATTCGCCATTTTTCTCAAGAATATTACGGAGCTCCTGCAATTTTCCCAGAAATGAGACTCATGTCAGTTGATAGAGCTCATAAATAGCTATCCATGGTATAAATTTGATGAAAATCGTTAGAGCCGTTTTCGAATAAAACGTGAAAAACATGTTTTTTTAGTAATCATTCGCCATTTTTTCCGCCATCTTGAATTGAATTTTATTGAATTTCTTGTTGTCGGATCCTCATGGTATGAGGACCTTAAGTTTAAAAATTCAAGTCAATCGGTTGATTAGGAATGGAGTTATCGTGTTCACAGACATACACACAAACACACACAGACCAATACCCAAAAATCATGTTTTTGAACTCAGGGGACCTTGAAACGTATAGAAAACTTGAAATTAGGGTACCTTTTATTTTTTTGGAAAGCAATACTTTCCTTACCTATGGTAATAGGGCAAGAAAAGTAATAAAATTTCAAAATCTGGTCTGCCATCTTGGATCCGCCATATTGAATGCAACTTTATTTTTTTAAAATAAAGTCATGCGGTACATGATTTCAATAAGGAATTTCAAGACAAAATTAACGACGAAAATCGCACATCGATATCTCACACCGTTTCAACAACTCAGAGTTGAATGATAATTGGTTGAGTTGAATTGGTAGAAGTTGATTGGTTGAGTTTGTGGAGTTGATTGGGTGGGAAGCATAGACTAGAGGCTTGTGGTCTGTGCGGATAGTGAAGTGATGTCCTTCTAAGAGGTGGCGAAAATGCTGTACCGCTTCATAAACAGCAAGTAGCTTGCGATAGTATACTGGCCAGAAACTTTCTTTCAAAGATAATTTTTTTGAAAAGAAAGCAGGAGGTTGCCATACGCCTTCAACCAGTTATAAGCATTCTCCAACTGAGTGTTTAGAACCAAGTGTTTCATCCTTGAATGTTTACTCTTCTTTCACATTCCTGAATTACATAGTACTGTCATTTATGAATGCTTCATCAAGAAATAATGCTCTCTCTCAGTCCAGATGTTTGGCGGTATTCACAAAGTGTCTTCTTTTTATTATGTTCTTCACTACTTGATTCATTCTTCAGAAGTTTAATTTTCATTTTTGTAAAAATTGAAACTTGAAAGTGTTCAATGCAAAATTTGATCTTTTTATAGGTTAATAAAAGTTTTAAAAATACATTTTTTAGAATTTTAAATCCTCGGCAAAAGTTATCCAATTGATGCTGTAATATTGTGAACTGTTCATGTTGAACAGAAATTTGTTCTTCGTCCATCGTGGTGGATAACTTGAGTAACTACTGTAGATAATTTTTAGGTAACTTTTACTCACATGAAATACCTGTAAAAATGCTTGCTGTTGATCACGTCGGGGTCACCAATATAGGAATTTAATTTGTTGATTTCCTATGTTGAAATTGATTAAATGAAACTAGATGAATGATGTAATATTTTTAATGTTGGAATGACAAAATTGGACTCTGGATAAAATTTGAAATAAATTGTTACAAGTGATAAACAAACTATACCAGTTGAAAACATCACAGGTGGCAATCATATTATGATTCGCCACACCTTTCTGCTTTGAATAGTATTGATTAATAATGTGAATATCTTCGAAACGGTTTGAGGTATCGATATGCGGTTTTCGCCATTCATTTTTCCTTGAAATTCCTTATCGAAATCATGTATCGCATGACCACCTTCCTATTTAAAAAAAAACAAAGTTGCATTCAATATGGCGGGCCAGATTTTTGAAGTCATAGTAAAGAGTAGTATTTTCAATTTTAGTAGGATCCCTAATCACACCCCCTGTCAAATTACCTTTGTTTATGAGATATTAAGCCGTTCTCGGACTTTTCACCCACTCTCTGTATAAATCATATAGGGTATTACATATGCCTACATAGTGACTATACTCATTGATAAAATTGAATTAATATTAACATCAATAAATGCATAAATGCAATGAGAAAATCAGCAAAATCAAGCCTGACTATTGTATAATCAAGTACCAAACATATTGACGCTACTCCTACTGGCGGTCAAGTTTTACTTATGCCAGTAAAAATTCACTATAAACTTCATTAAGTGTAGGGAGATTGAATAAATACATTTACAAATGTTTATGTGATTAATGTTTTATTTACTCTAATTAATAAAACAATATAAAAATCTTAAAGCACCCTTTATTTAAAAAAAACTTTAAAATAGATATAAATATTGAATATTTAATATTTTTATATTGTTTTATTAATTTAAAAAGTAGCCTATGTGAATGAAGTGTTTTTATTTACTCTGTATAATTTTTTGAGAAATTGTAATTTTTACATTAATATTCACTCTGCATCTTGTATTTTTTCTGTGAGGAATAAATTTGAATTCTTCACATCAAATATTCGTCTTAGGTGTTCATTCCTGAACAAATTAAAATAAAATAGGCAATAGCAAAACATTACTGAGAAAATATTGAACATAATCTTCATAGCTTCATTGTGACTATAATATTATGCCAATACCATCCAGATCTCTTTTAGGATGATATAACTAAATGGTGGTAGCGGAATTATTGTATTCCCTTCACAAAAATATTAATAGTTTTCCGTATTACTTTGTACTTGATGTGCATGATAATACATATTTTTGAACATTATCTTACTTTTATAGGTTAGATTCTAATTCTGTGGAAGCGCACCACTAATAAGATGTAGAGTATCTCCTTGCATCAATTCTATCTTTTCATTTAATATTTTTTTTAGAGAAACATAGTCATGAAGTGAATTTCCTATTCCATAGTATGCCTCAGCCAAGAGTAGTATGCCATTTTTGAGATACGGTTCCAATTATTTATATGTACTCTAAACAATTTCAATTCAATATTTGTTGTTGATTGGCGGGTTTTATTTATTACTATAAAGGGATTATTGAAAAATCTTGTAATTAACATAATATGTGTGGTGTGAATTGAATTTGACTGTGCTAATATTCTTGAAAAAGTATTAAAATTGTTCTTTGGAATTCATTGTCTATTGCATTTTAATTGTTATTTTTTATAATTTTTTTAACCAACTCTGTAAACGAACATATTATGGAAATAATATTAATCATCTAATCTCCACCTGAAGCCAACAGATTATTGTGTTTTATGCTCTCTATGTTGAATCAGTCATCTACTGAATGAATGCTGTTTATTTGTATTTATCAACTGTATGTTTTATATATCCAACTAATCTTTACCAGTCAATTTTAATTGATCAATATTATACTCCAATTTTTACTGCGATTGTAGTATTTTATTTTATGTTAGCGTTACCAATCTATGCACATTTCTCAATTCATTGTAAACATATTCAGTACATTATTGTTGTTTACATTTGGGAAAGAAATGTATCAGTAAGGCACAACTCACACTTACGCGACTCAAGTCAAGAAGAGACTGCAACTCCAGTTTCTTTGCAACGCAGCATGTGTTTTCAAATGGTGACATAGACCAGTCATTTCTAGTCTCCGCAACCTCACGACTGTGAGACTGAGTCGAGCGGCGACTCGACATGTTGATCGAGAAGCAACTTTAGTTGCTTAGTACCATGTATTTTTGATGAAGTGAGGTTAGAAATTGAACTTAGAAGTTTCATGGTTAAAGCTCAAAGTAAAAAATGTTTTTAAAGTAAAAACATTTTCTTTATTGTTTTTTTTTCATAAATAGAAATAATTAGAAAAGACAATATATCTATTATAATTATTGTTACAGAATTTATTCAACAGTTCAATCTGTAATTATTACAGACTAAAATCATTTTATCCTTTTTAGACAATGTTTTTCGTTTAAAGTTATAGGATATATTTATTTTCTTCCTTTTAGTTCGCAATCAACCCATTTTGTTACTATATGGTCACACTTATCAAGCTTTGAGAAAATGAGTGAGACTTTTGTCCATTTGTTTTATTGAGTTGAAGAACCTATTAAATCCTTCCTCGTTCAACAGTGATTATAGACCTAATTCTTGTTTCCACTAAATATTTTTGTTGCTAAAAGTCATGTACCTACAGTTTCAGTAAGGAGAATCCTAGGCTATTTTATTCTCAGATATGGATTATTTCAGGATACAATAACCAATAGTGAAGAAAGATGTATTTATAGTAATTCATTAAATTTGGCCTCAACTAATCTATTTCACTGTTATCACAGTATGTAAATCTGAAAAACTGATTAATGGGAATGAGCATGCGCAGTAGTGACGAACTGAACTTTATTTTAAAAGAGTGAGCCTAGAAATGGAGTAGCATGGAACTGAAGTAGTGACAATGAACAAGATAGTCGTAAGGTCGAGAGACTGAAGTATCCTCGACTGGAGTCGTACGATTTGAGTCGAAGTAGTGTGAGTTGAGCCTAACAGTAGTCGATCACATTAATTCTATTGATGAACTTTTTTAAAGATTTTGAATAGGATGAAAACTATGAATGCAATTTCATGATTTGTCCAAACATGTTCAGATGCCAACTGTATACATTTCTGTAATTTTTCCATTCAAAAGTCAAATAATAAGTAGTTAATAGTATTTTCGCTGAGAAGTTCTGATAATTTTCTTAATCCTGCTGACTTCATTTCACTCAACCCAGTTTTCTCTTGTTCTCGATCTACTAAACTTTCATGTTTTAAGTTGAATATATTTGCTACAAATGTGCCATACTCAAATGATAGCTTAATTATTTTCGATACTTAAAACAATAGGTAGAGTTATTTCTTCAGTTGTAATAAGTATTATGTGTAAAAGTTTTGTCTATCTATATCCACAGCTCTGATGGTTTCATGAATTTTGTTTTGCTTTGAATATTGAAGAAATTTTGTAATATCTATCTTGATTATGAGTCTTTTCAGATTACATCGATATCAACAAATCAATTTCCAATTTGAATTAACTTGGGTACTTTGTGAAGTGTGAGATTATGTGCTATTCTATGTGTTTTCAAAGACTGATATCCTATCAATCTTGATTTAATTATTGTACAATTCAGTGTTTTTTAATTAGCTCAATTAAAATTTTAAAATATGTAATTGTATAAAATAATAAATATTCTTAACGATCAATAATGTTTTACTTTTAAATTATCTCAAGCATCTACAGCTGCATTTTGCTTGATGATATAAACCTGAGCAGACAGAGTTACTAGTGTAATTCAAACACCAAAGGTTCACCCTGCATCTCACTTCGTCCTGAATCATCGCATAAAAATGCACATGTTTGTTGCACATGCAATTTTATCCTTGCTGACATCTAAAATTGATGAAATACGTTTTTGATAGACACTGGTACGTAAATACTGGTTCTTTAAATTTAAATATTTCAAACTACAAGTTTCAAATGCTCTGAAGTGGACTGTATAAAACGAATCAAATCTTTGTGCTGAACAATATATCCATTCAGAAAAAACCACATACATAGAACACATAGAAAATCAGAAAAGGTACTCACCAAATCCCAAATCCAACATGTCGCGATTCGAATTGCTTGCCTACTTATATTTGAGGTAAAAGGTGAACAGTTGGATAGGATAGATGAGAGGAAAAGATGGGTGAAATTATGCAAAACTATTTATCCGAAATGCGATTGTTAAAGTTGGTTCCTTGCTGGTTTCCCGTTCTAAGATGAAGTTTTCTGTCTGGATATATAACACTATGACTTGACTATTGATAAAAACAAAACTAAAATGGAGTTCTGGCATTCACTTTTCACTAATACGAAACGTGAATAACTTTTCACGTAGAACGAAAATACAATATTTATGTACACGAATAAATAATGTATAGGCCGAATTTCCTATGATATTAAACGACACGAATATTTAGGCAGATTCAGGACGAATTTCCTGAATCTTAAAGCCTCGAGAGCGAGTACTTAGCTGTACGAAAGCTGAATCCACACTGACTGGCAAACTTTCCAGTGCCTCGAACGATAAATTGATGAGTAATGGATATTATAAAATTATAGAACCTCTACAGACACTAACATGGACTGTTCTGTAAATTTAACAAACTGTATAACAGTGTCTTCTGGGTATTACTAGCGAAAATATGTAACCTGTATGTAACCTCCTCTAAGTAATAATAATAAATTTTATTTCCATTATTAAACAAACAAGCAATCCAATCAATAAAATGTCATTCAAAAATACAATATATGATATTTACTACAAATATATTAATAAGTAATATTAATATAGTAATACATTAACTTTAGAGTGGGGGTGCAAATACATTGTGTAAGTGAGCTCACATATTGTTCTAAATTATGTTTTCTATATTTCAATTTCAACTATAATTTTTGTCTAGTGATAGTATATCTGCTGATAACTTCCTTTCTGTCGATATCGTTAGGGTTCACATAAAAATAGAAAAAAGTGTATCTCTAGAAGTCGTTGCTATCTATAAACTGCAAGAGTTTACAATAAATTCGTTCAACGAAGAATTAAATCCTTTCCTTGAAAAGATTAGGGAGGGCCGTCCACTGGAACCGATTTCGTCCGAACTAGCATCGTCCGAGAACTACCGAACGATCCCCCAACAAAGAAAGCTATAGATGCTCGTCCATTGCAACAGGTCTCCGGCCGACCAAGCTTTCCGAATTGAATGGGATTTTCCGGCTCTATCCGGCCGAAGTCGAGCTGAGACAACATCATCCTAACCATGATGAGACAGCTCACATATACATCTCAGAGCTTTCTTTTGCCATTTAAACATATGTCAGTGGAATTACCCCAGAGAACAGAATACAAACAATTAGTGTTCTTTACTCGGTGCACAGAGTATTATGTCATATGTAGGTGGCTATGGAAAAACGCAAATAGGAACTCAGCAGCAAGTTGTTACTGACATTACTTTTTAATTTAAGCAACAGAAAATTAACTCGTGCAAGCCAAGAGCAAATTAAGGCCACATGATCCTCCCAGTTCAGTTTTTCATCTAATTTTATCCCTAGAAGTTTTACAGATTTAATAGATTCATTGCTAATTTTCATATTAAAAATGATCTCTTCACTTTTTGTTTCATATGAAGGCAGTTGGCATTGAACCATTCTGCACATCTTTCTAACATAAGCTTTCTCTTAATAGCTAAATATATTTCACATTTGCCAGTGTTAATGAGTGCTGTGTCGTCTGCGTAGAGGACAACTTTACATGCTAAATTTTTGGGCAGGTCATTGATATACACTATGAAAAGGAAGGGTCCTAAAATAGAGCCTTGAGGAACACATTTTCCTACTTCCAGAGGATCAGAGAATTTATTATTTGTGCTAACAATCTGTAGCCGGATACTCATAAGTATGAATGTTTTGACCTGTCATCAACTCCATAGTACTTAATTTTCTCAATAATTCAAGTGAAATAGATTCAAAGGTTTTGCTCAAATCCAGTGGGTTTGCGCTAGATAGTAATTTGTTTTCAAAGCCTTCATAAATGTCAGATACAATGCTCTCTACTGCTTCAACTGTTAAGAATTTTGTTCGGAATCCAAATTGGGCAGAGTTCAGAAGACAGTTTTTTCAAAGAAATGGCTCAGCTGTTGGTGCATAATATCAAAGAAAATAGTGGTACCGTACTAAGAGGTTCCATTTTACTTCCTGTACACATCAAGATAATAGAAAAACTGGATCACAACAACTGAAAGACATAATATACCGTAACAGTAGAGCAGAAGACTAATATGGCCTCTCAAACTTTCAATTAAAAATATAATCAAACAGATTGAACTACCGCTAGTCAGTCTCATAAATAATAAATATTGGATGAAGGAGTCTTTCCGGATTGTTTAAAAGTCACGGTCACTATCCCTGTTTTCAAGATAAGATATAAACTTATTCAACACAGTTAATCATATGTAATACAATAAACAGTTGAACATCGTCATAGAGATACAATTAGTACAATGCGCTTATATTTATACAATAATTTGTAAGTGCTAATATACAACTTGTAAGTGCCAATATCTACTAGCTATCACAGAAATCTATAACTCTGTAGTAGGCCTTCTCAGCAAGAAAGCTGTATAAACTACTTTTGGAAATGCTTATCGACTTAGATTTCAGCTCTGCAGGCAATTTGTTGTATAATTTAGAACCAATATAAGAAGGTACTTTCTCATACAGTTTCAACCTATGCTGTCTTGAAGCTATATTGTTTCTACTTCTGGTGTTATGATCGTGTACTTCTGCATTCGTGACCAGTTTCGAGATATGTTTATGGGTAAAAATTAATAACTTGTATATGTAAATAGAAGGTAAGGTGAGAACATTCAAAGAAACAAATGCCTCTCTACAAGACTCATTATACTTAAGACCAGCCATGTATCGTACAGCTCTCTTTTGCAGTTTAAAAATCCTTTGGAAATGAAAATCAGTGGTGCCTCCCCACAACTCTATACCATAAGCAACATGGGAGTAGAAAAAAGCATAACATACTATTTTTGACACCGATAATGGCACAAATTTCACGATATTTCTTTTAACAAATAGATCCTTACTCAGCCTAGTAACTAGTGCATCCACATGCTCATCCCACATAAACTTGGAGTCAAAGTGTAAGCCAAGCAATTTAACAGAGTCAGTAGGCTATTGCTAACACATTCGTCACCTATATATAAATACGGTTCAACCGTATTGTGTCTCAAACTAAAATTCATCAATTTACTTTTTTTAGAATTGACTGTCAGGAAAAGCGTGTTGAAGAACTGTACAACCTGATTGCTCACCAGATTACAATTCATTTCAAGGTCCTCCAAGTTGTTGTCTGCAAATATCAGTGACGTGTCGTTAGCATATAGAGTCAACTTATTCAGGGAAACCATAGAAGAAACATCATCAACATACAGTATAAAAAAAGATGACCCAAAATAGAGCCCTGGGGCACACCTGATGACATTTTAATGATATTTGAGGCTATTTTTTCTGATCGCACTGAATTGAAACGTACTGGGAACGATCAGACAGGTAGGACTTGATGAGTTTTTTGCAGTGCCTCCGATACCAAGGGTATTCAATCTATCTAACAGCACCCCATGATCAACACACTCAAATGCCTTTGTAAGGTCTAGCATCACACCAGCCGTATATTTTCCATGTTCGATGTTTGTTATTAAGCTTTCGTAAAGAGCTTTTGCTATGATATTTTCCGAGTATAAATTGAACAAGAGTGGGGAGAGTACACATCCTTGACGGACTCCACGCTTTATTGCAAGTTCTCGACTAGTTTTTGATTGGACTCGAACTTCTGCTGTTTGATGGAAGTATACATTTTTGATTATCTGAATGTCCCTAGTATCAATGCGTGCTTCTTCCAAAATTTCCATCAGTGGGTTGTGATGTACTTTGTCAAATGCTTTATTGTAATCAATGAAGCATGCATAGACATTCTTATTCACATCCAGACATCGTTGAATCATCACATTATAAGCAAAGAGCGCCTCTCTAGTTCCAAATCCACTTCTGAATCCAAACTGTGTGTTTGATAGCTTCTCTTCCAGTTTCGTGTTAACTCTTTTATGAATTATTTTCAGAAATAATTTGAGAATGTAGCTCATAAGGCTGATTGTGCAGTGTTCTTCACATTTCTTTGCATTATGTTTTTTGGGAAGTGTAATAAATGTAGATTTTAGCCAATTTTCCAGAAATTTTCCACTCTTGTATATCATATTGAACAAATCTGTCAACTTGGCAACATGCCTCTCATCCAACAACTGTAAAACATCTCCAGGGAGTTCATCCGGTCCCACTGCTTTGCCCTTTTTGATATTATGGATTGCATAGACAACTTCCTCCTTCAAAATGTCTGGACCCATTGTTTCTTTCACATTTGCCATTTCCTCTCTTTCATCAGCAAACAAAAAGCAATAAAGGAAGTATTTTCTGAATTACGAGGGCAATTTGTAAAATTAATTTCCAGAGATTGAGCAGTATAATCTGATAGCCATGTATGTGTACTTGCCACATTGAAGCAGCTGTCTTGGTGTTGCCAAATTAGGTGTGACTAGAAGGCACTGACTGTAGCCTACATTAGTGTGATAACTAATGTCATATAGCGTGATGTCCTTTTTCTTGACAATACAACATTTTCAACATTATTATTATTATTAATACTACAGTAGTGATTTACTTATTTGTCTTGCTGTTTGTAATATGGCAAAAAGAAAATGATCGTATGTAACTCAAAAGTCCTAGTCAAAAGTCCCCACCCCTACCCCTTGTGCTGAAGGGGTCAAACGAAATTGAAATATGAACTGGAAATATATGGAAATGGGTCGCCGCCAACCTGTCTCCCCGACAACTAGTTTCCACGCTATTTTGATCACAGGCGTCAGTAAATCCCCTGGCAAAATATACCATTGCCATCAACTAGTCTCCCCGACAGTTAATCCCCTACTGGACCGAAGGAGCTTAGTTGTCGGTGACAACTAAGCTCCTCACACACTCACGATAACTAAGCTCCCCGACAGTAAATCCCCTGCTGGATAGGCCTATGAGGGGTCTGGTTGTTGTGATTGTATCCAACAACTAAGCTCCCCGACAGCTGATCCCCTATTGAACAATGAAACGAGCTTCAAGCGGGCCGGGAAGTAGTTCCTAAATATTGGACTATGTCTATGTTGAATAATTCAACAGTCAATTCATCTGTCAGTAATATTATAATTATTTCTGGTATTGATAAAAAAACAAAATAGAATAATATAAAAACTTTAAAAATGTGTATTCCTTGTTCTATTACTAAATGTGGAACGAACACCAAACATGTGTGTGATCAGATTTTCTAGACGAATTCTTGTTGTTGGTGGAGGCTGCTTTGACCATGGTATTCTTATCCTTAGACAAGAAGAAACTATCAGGTTCACTGTCATCCTCTTCTTTTTCTGAGTCAGTCAGTTCTTGCTCACTTTCTGAATTATCTATTTAATTATCTTGTTCACTTCTATTTTTAAAATCAGCTTCATCTTCATCAGCGGACCAATTATACCATCATCATCACGTACAGCACTATATCACGTTGGAACTCATCTAATGTGTCCTCATCTGATAAAAATATGGAGTTTGCCATATTGTGAATGGGTGAAATTTTTATTGAAAAAAGATCATACATACAATAAATCACTTGTATTAACTCAATTGATGATTGCCGGTAAGCATGGAAATGCAAGTACTATAGTGAGGTCCACGTTATAATGGCAGTGTAAGATTGACAATACTTTTGCTGTCCTTTTCTATCATACAACAGAACAGATAGCACTATCTCTCTCTCACTTTGCAATGTTGTCTGTTTGCCAGAATATTTTATTTTTACTTTTGACAGTGACTGTACAAAAGTAAACTAACAATTCTCAGCCGCCATTTTTTTTCTTCATTCTATCAAAATATCTGAGTACACTAGTATATTGTATAATTGATTCAAAATGTATTTTTGGAACAATGAAATAATTTTTAGATATTATCATATGAGAAACACAAATTAAAATACCTGAAATGACATTTTAAAAGTTGATAACTAACCATCCTAGACTTAATCCATGCTTCAGTTAGCCTACAAGTATAGGTTAGACCATAGAGAAACAATAGCACAAGTAGATATCCCATGGTATAGGGCGTTTATGTCGCAACTTTTACTGTTATCTCAAGCTGATAGTTCACGTAGTTTTTTCCTATGCAGCTGTGTGATGCTGGTAGTCTCTCAAATGGTACCGTTCATACACTATCACCCCAACAAAACAGTAAAAATTGACAATAATCGACAGTAATCGGCTTGAGATAACAGTAAAAGTTGCGACATAAATGCCCTATACCATGGGATATCTACTTACGCTATTGTTTCTCTATGGTTAGACCTACTCGTACCGGTATAAATAATATTGAAAGGTTATTTCAGAATTATTTTCATTGAAATTACTTATTTTTAATAAGATTTCTATTTTTCTATTATTTTTAAAAGAAATTGGAATAGAATATCTACCAAATAACTTAATTTCTGTTGTTTTAAAATGCAGATTGTTGTATCACAGCTTTTTAAATTAGCCGCCATTTCAGGTTTGTATAAAAATAAAAATCTGATCTCAGTTATGAAAGAAATTTTTCGAATCAAATTATGTATTATATTATTATGTATTAAATTATGTATTATAAAGTATTATGAGATCGAATTCAATGGGATGAATTGAGTAACAGCTATGTACACTCAGTGGCAAAATGGAGAGACTTGACATTTGGCAACGTTTTTCTCCTATCTTACTTCACTGCCATCATAACGTGGACCTCACTATAGCTTCGGGTAAAAGCAAAAACTGTAATTTTACTCATCCACTCGCCTCGGGTCAGAATGACAATTTCTACACATTACTTGTGATGTTCAAACAACAACTAACTTATCAACATAATATGTTGACAATAATTATATTATAATTTATTTATTATGACATCTATTCTCATATATCAATAGAAGATTAGATAGAGTGTGGGAACCAGTGAATGGAACAAAGCATCATGGTTTATAATTGAAAGTGGAGTGTGTCTGTCTCGAACCAACGCGATTACTCAAGGGTATGAGATGATATATTATAATAAGGATTATAATATCATTATCGAGGTCCACGTTATAAAATGGCAGTGGAGAAAGGTGGGAGAACAACAATGCCGATCCTCTGTCTTGTCCATGCCTTCTATAGACGGTAGCTGATACAGGTTTATTGATGTAGCCAAATATTAACTGTTCATTCTTGTTTAAAATATTCAATTATATTTTATTGAGCGAAAAATTATTTTTTTTCAATAGTTTTATAATGAATTTACATGATTAAGATGAAATATTTTGTTAATTAATTATTAATTCTACTTCCTTCAAAGCGAAAAAGAGAAGGTGCTATCCGCTTTATTGAATGATAGACAAGGATACCATTGCCAATCAAACACTGCCATTATAAGGTGGTCAGTATCGATCGAGCAGTCTTAGCAAGCAGACATAGTTTTTTAGTGAGAGTAGTTGAAATAGTGTATGCAATAGTTAAAGTTCAGTGTTTTGATTGTTGTGTGCGAGTTCAGTGCCCTGTTCCAAAAAAACAGTTCAGTGCTGAATTATCATATAATCTGGCTGAGGAATGTAAGGAATGTGAGGAATGTCGACTCCCAAAAGATTGCCAACCTTCCTCGTGCCAGAGTTCGAAGAGGAGGAGGAAACAGATGATGTCACAACTATGACAAGTCAACTAACACCGGCTAAGAGCGTTGATCCAACGTCAATGACTCTCAACATCAACAGTTCCTCAGAATCGTTTCTAAAAATGAACCAACTGAAAACTGCAATGGAGCAGTTCTTATACAACGCATGGAAAGAAGTCACTTGCCAACAAAGTGAAGAGAGAGGAAGAATGAATAAGCTGGAAAAGGAGTTGGAGAAAGCACGGTCGGAGATCAATCAGCTGAAAGAAATGTTTTTGTCAGCATCTTCAACAACAAGGAAGCTCCAATCATCAGCTTCAAGTACAATGCAACGATCATCTTCTAGAAACAACAATAAAAGTTATTCACCACCGAACTGGGAGGAAGAAGAGAAAATGGTAGCATATGAGACTGCATGGATTCTCCCTAAACAAAAGAAGAGGAAAATCTGTGACTCACCAGAAACAATAAGGCCTGAAACTGAGTCTACAAGTAGTATAAAACCGAAAGAAAAGAAAAACAAGCCACCACCAGTAATATTAAGCAATGTCCAAGGGTATTCTAAAATTAAAGAGACATTGAAATCGAAAAATCTTAATTTCAGTGCCAACATGATGAACAACAACCAGCTGAAACTGAATGTTGAAACTGAAAAAGAATACAGAGATTTAACTAAGATGTTGAATGAAGCTGAATATGAATGGCACACATACAAAAACAAACAAACTCGTCCAATTCGTGTCATGGCTAAAGAGCTTCACCCATCATGCCACCCAGAGGATATAAAGAACGATCTTCTAAGCAGAGGCTTTCAAATAATCAGTGCTGTCAACAAAATGAAAAAAGTGAAGAAGGATGGAAAAGAACACATTACCAGACTTCCAATGTTCATGTTAACATTCAAAAATACAGAAGATACAAAAAAATATATGAAATTAAACATATTTGCTATATGAAAGTGAAAATTTAATCAATTAGGAGCAATATAATGATTCTGCAGTGTAGCCTAAACGTTGTCAGCAGTTTGGTCATACTCAGGCATACTGTCAACATGAACCTGTGTGTGTGAAGTGTGCTGGAAAACACTGGACTATTTCATGTACCAAGGCTAAAGAAACCCCAGCCAAATGTTTCAATTGTGCTGAGGCTCACCCAGCTAACTACAGAGGCTGTCTCATCGCTAAAGAACTTCAGAGAAGAAGAACTGAAAAAGACAACATAGTTAAAAGAAGTAGCGAAGTACCACATACAACCCAACAAAGAAACTTCACTTCAAAGAAGTACACTGGAGAAATATCCTATTCCCAAGAAACGAAACCCACTCCAAGCCTACAACAGGAGAGTCAACCAAAGCAACAACAACACCAGCAACAGCAACAGCAAGAACAACAACAGGTTGATGTCAATAAGGTTTTGCAGAAAATTTTAAACAGTTTAAATATTCTTTTTGGACGACTTGACAGCTTGGAAGGGAATTGTAAGAGTATTGAGAAGAAAACTAGAAAATGAATATTGCGAGCCAACAAGATATAAGGATTGCTACCTGGAATGCCAATGGAATAAATAATATCAATAATAATAGAAGACAAGAAATAGGAATATTTCTGAAGACACGGAATATAGATGTTTGCCTCATCTCTGGAACCCATTCAACTGAGCAGACTCACTTCAAAATCTATGGATATAATGTTTACGAAACTATTCATCCTCAAAATCAAGCAAGAGGTGGAAGTGCTGTAATAGTGAAGGAGAATATTAAACACTATGAAGACTTCAGTATTCAAAGTGATGAAATACAGCTAACTGTAGTTGGAATAGAGTCCATCAACCAGAAAATACTTGTTGGAGCTGCTTATTTTCCACCACGTCACAATTTAAAGAAAAATGATTACACAAATATTCTCATTCAGCTTGAAGATAGATTCATAGTGGGTGGAGATTTTAATGCCAAGCATAAGGATTGGGGTTGAAGACTCACAACTACCAAATGAAAAGAACTAAGAGAGGCTATCCAGGAGCTGGGCTGCGAATTCAATTCAACAGGGACACCTACTTATTGGTCAACAGTTCTGAATAAAACTCCAGATCTTCTAGATTTCTTCATAACAAAGAGAATATCTAGTAATTTTATTGACATTGAAGAGAGCTTTGATCTGGATTAGGATCATTCAGCTGTAGTTCTCACACTTAGTGAACGAAGAAGGAAGACAGACCAATGTTAGTGAACAGGACAACAGACTGGGAAGCTTTTAAAGTGGAATTGGAGAATGAAATCAACTTGAATATTCCACTTAGAACAGCTGAGCAGTTAGATGAAGCAGCAGAAAATTTCATGTGGCAAATCCAGAAGTCAGCCTGGAAAAACACCAGACAATACACCAGGAAAACAAAAGGATGCAATTACCCCCTGGAGATTCGGCAACTTGTCTTAGAAAAATGAAGGTCAAGAAGAAGATGGCAACTAACTCGTGATCCTGCTGACAAGAATATCTTGAATAACAAAACACAACAATTGAGTAGAGAGATAAGGAAACTAACTGAGGAATCCATTAATAACTACTACCTTCAAAATTTGACAGCTGATGCCAGTACAGATTATTCATTATGGAAAACAACAAAAAGAATTAAGTGACCAATATTACAATCCCCTCCAATTAGAAAACCAGATGGTACTTGGGCAAGAAACAACAGAGAAAAAGCAGATATATTTGCTAATCATCTGGAAGAAATCTTTCAGCCGAACAAAAATTCAATGTGAAATTGATCCTGAATAAAATAAAATAGATGATTTAGATACAGAGATTGATCTAGTTTCTATAAATGAGGTTCAAGAAGAAATAAAATATAATCTGAATACCAAAAAAGCACCTGGATTTGATCTGATTACAGGTGAAATCATGAAGAAACTTCCAAGGAAAGGTATTGTCATGCTAACATATTTATTCAATGCATCACTCCGATTACAGCATTTTCCTACAATTTGAAAGGTGGCAGAAGTCATTATGTTGCAAAAGCCTGGGAAATGTCCACAAGAAGCAAAATCATACCGCCTAATATCTCTTCTACCTGTAATTTCAAAGCTTTTTGAGAAATTGCTAATGAAGAGATTGACTCCCATCATAAGTAGCAGGAACCTTATACCAGCCCATCAATTTGGTTTCAGGCAAAAGCATTCAACCCTGGACCAAGTACATAGAATCACCAATGTGATAGAGAATTTATTAGAAAAAAAAAATGTATATGCTCAGCAATCTTCCTTGATGTGGCACAGGCATTTGACAAAGTGTGGCATGAAGGAATGATCAGTAAACTTCATAAAATTCTTCCCACTCAACTTGTAAAACTTTTAAAATCATACATCACCAACAGATTATTCAGAGTAAAACAAGGTGATGACGTCTCTGAATTGAAGGGAATAAGGGCTGGAGTTCCACAAGGTAGTGTTCTTGGACCAGTTCTTTATGTGCTGTACACAAGCGATCTTCCTGAATTGGATGCAGTGACAATTGCTACTTTTGCTGATGATACTGCAATACTGGCAGAAGAGGAAACAGTACAAGAAGCAGCCACAAAACTACAGAATGCTAGCAACAAATTCAGTGACTGGACCAAAAAATGGAGAATTCAATTGAATGGGATGAAGTCCATTCATATCAACTTCACAAAAAAAAATATCACTGATCCGATTCGAATAAATCTAAATGGGAATGTAGTACCACACAGCAACACAGCAAAATACCTTGGAATGACTCTTGACGCCAAGTTGAAATGGAAAGAGCATATCAAGATGAAAAGGAGCGAGCTGGGACTCAAATACAGTAAAATCTATTGGCTGTTGGGCCGACAATCACATCTCTCATTGGACAATAAAATATTGATTTACAAACAAATCCTAAAACCGGTCTGGACATATGGAATTCAGCTAAGGGGCTGCTCTAGAACATCTAACATCAATCAGATTCAAACATTTCAAAACAGAGTACTGCGGAACATGGTGAATGCGCCCTGGTACATAAGAAACAGTGATTTGCACCGAGATCTGCACATCCCCTATGTGACCAGTGAAATAAGACGATTGGCAGCCCATCATTAGTCACGTCTTCATCAACATGACAACACCGAAGTCATCCAACTACTAGACAGCACTGAACTCACAAGGAGGTTGAAGAGAACAAAGCCCTTCGAGTTGGTGTAGTGTTAGTGAAGTGAAAAAAGTATAAATTAAATAAATGTATAGCGAGAGATTAAAGTAGAGAAATAATTATAGATTAGAACTGTAGGCTTCACTGGAAGACTTTAGCAATAAAAATTAATATGTTAGGATAAGAAATAAGAGAACAAAATTAATGGTTAGTCCTAGTGACTAGTTTTAATAGAAATTTAAAAAAAATATACAACGTGGTCTGTCTCTAACCAACACGATTACTCAAGGGTATGAGATGATATATTATAATAAGGATAATAATATCATTATCGAGGTCCACGTTATAATGGCAATGGAGAAAGGTGGGAGAACAACAATGCCGATCCTCTGTCTTGTCCATGCCTTCTATAGATGGTAGCTGATACAGGTTTATTGATGTAGCCAAATATTAACTGTTCATTCTTGTTTAAAATATTCAATTATATTTTATTGAACAAAAAATTATATTTTTTCAATAGTTTTATAATGAATTTACATAATTAGGATGAAATTTTTTGTTAATTAATTATTAATTCTACTTCCTTCAAAGCGAAAAAGAGAAGGTGCTATCCGCTTTATTGAATGAAAGACAAGGATACCATTGCCAATCAAACACTGCCATTATAAGGTGGGCCTCACTAGAATTATTACATTTCTTTTGGAAACAATTAGCCCATTACATTTCTTTGGGGAACAGAAGTGGCTGGAGATTCGACTTATCATATTATTCTCTGGTGGTAAAAATATAAATTACCAGTAACATTCCTTGTTTACAATGACAGAGATAGAACAGAAGCGAATAAAATTGATTCTAAACACATAAAATGTGATTTTTGAATGCGAGACTCTACTTTCAGAAAAGGAAAAACATTTTCCAATGTAATAATGTATTCAATATTGTTGAAAGGAAGGAGGTGAAAGGTTAAAGGATAGTGATTAGACGAACGTCGTCTGCATCATAATATACTGTAGCCTGAATATTAAAACAAAATGCTTAAATGTGATCGTTCATGATGTTTTATAACAATAAAATATCTACTTTATACCCAATGCTCTATGAAGGAATTAAAATAAGCTCCTCTTGTTTTGTGGGTTAAGTTATTATAAGTTCTATGAATCATGTTCAATTCCATGTAGCCTTATTTCTCTATGGAATCCCAATCGCCTGTTAAAGAGAGAGTGACAAGTATACAGTTAGGTCCCAGTCGAATAATTTTAAAAATAAACGCATTGCTATAGTGAGATCCACTAATGACAGTATTTGATCAACTTTGGTTTTGCTATCCTTGTCTATCATTCGATAAAGCTGGTGTTACTATCCTTTTCTAGGTCTACAACGATGCCAATTATGTTTTTTCCAGTGTAGAAATATAATTAATTAATGCAGAGAATCGGCATCGCTATTCTTCTATCTTCATCAACTGCCATTATAACGTGGACCTCACCATAGTGAGGTATTTTCAAGTTCAAATAATAGCCGCTCAGCCTTTGCTTACACACCAGTAGTACACATCTTTTCCACGAGCGCGCTCGGCGTTTCTCCTGTTCCCCTGTCACCCTTTAGACCACAAAGTAGAAGGAGTATTCTTTCATTCTCTCATTTCTCTGTGGTGTGGTGAGACAGAAGAAAACGAAACGCACGGAACGCACCAGAGACGATCGGACATCGGATTGCATTGCAATTTTGCAGGTAGGCCTAAGCAAATATTTTCTTTTTTTTCATGTTGAAACGTTGAAACTTTATGCTAGGCGGAAGTAGACAATTCTGTATGATTTATTTCATATTTTAAAAAGCTTTTATATTGGTTTGATAAGTTTGCATGTTTATTATTTTTAATTTCGAAACCAAGCAAACAACGTGTTTAACCTCTTAGAAGACTGCTTTGATTAGGCCATCGAAACTTCTGGAATTATAGTAGAAATTTTCTGTTTTGAGATTCAGAATAGATATTGAAACCAACAAATTAATCGCCTAATGCCAAAAATCTCAAAGTTGGGGCCAATCGTTCTTGTGAAGTTATTGCTTCCCTCATAATGGTATCATTTGTTTGGATAACTAGTTGAATTAGATTCAGTATATTAACAAAATAATGTTTTGACATCCTGATAAAGTTTGAGTTGTTAATCTCATATTATGTCATGTAGCAATTTATTTCCTTACTATCTATTAACCTACAATCGTTCAACCCACCAACATCGTTTGTTGAGTTTTATTTTCGATTTTATTATACTAGTCATTAAAATGAATGATAGAGCTGCATTTTGTAATTATCTTCAATGATGGAATGACGCCATTGTTGTCATGATGTGGAAAATTTACATCTAAAGCTGCGTACACATATTCGCGCTTCCAACCCGCACCGAGCACGCTCCTCCCTCGTACCGCCCTCGGACCGCCCTTGTACCACCATCGAACCACAGTCGCTCCTCCCACGCACCCATCATGAACGTTACGGAAGATGTTAGATCTTCTCGCGTTCCCTGGTCGAACCACTCTTGCTCGCCGGTCGATCATCAATCGCTCTGCTGGAGTGACGTTCGGTTGCGGAGCAGAGCGAAAGTCTGTACGCACCTTAACATGTCTCCGTGTCGTCTGCAAATCAGATAGCTTTTTGAATGCCGAGGAATACGTGGAACGCGTCCACAAGGACGTACAGTGAATGCCGAGGCATGTGTCCATACGATTGTTTGCGCGTATCTGTACGAACGTGTGTACAAGACTTGAGCTGCGCGTGTACTAGGTCGATGGCGGCGCGCAGGAGAGCGGAAAATGGAAGGTCCTTGCACTACGAGCGCGGCGCCGTTTTGGCCTAGATAGCCGTGACGTAGATATGTCATTTGCGATTTGAATTAAGACATAGTTGTTGAAGTTAGAATTGAAAGTTGAGTTCTAATTTGAAATTAAAATTGAAATTACTCTTCGAATATTAACTTACTCTGACGCTTCAACATCTTAAATATGCTTATATGAATCCTAATTCATGATGCATTTTTTCGATACAGTGTTTCAAAAGAAAATAAATGACAGAAACCGCACATTGATATATCAAGCCATATCATTTTGTAGATGTAAAAGTTGTGAATTATGTAGTATATTATCCAGCTGAAATCATATGTCAGAGCGTGTGATAGCTCTTAAATTGCCTCTGCTGATGTTATGAATGAATGGAAAAATTGTAGTATAATTTTTTAATGGAATAAATTCTTCTGATGACTAAATGATAAATCTTAACAATTCTTTCTTATGCACTTTCAATGTTATTTTTATATCCTGAAAAAGGATGAAGGAGTGTTTCAATTTTGTTGTCCAACGAACTTGTCCTGCTCGAGGAATCCGTGTTCAAACTTTGAAGCTGATTGATCAATCCTTTCTGAAGTTATTGTTGAACATACAAGCAGAAGGACAAAGACTTTCGCCTTCAGTAAGTCAAAGTGAAAACTCGATAACGCTTGTTCAATAACCAGTAACTTTTTTATTTATTTTTTTATTCACAACATACAAAAAAAAACAATGAGAAAAAGCAATATACAACAACTATGGTTATGTAGATATACTACAACTATATACAACAACTGTAGCCTGGCCATGTTCGAAAGAAGCAGAGCTCGGAAACAGCCGAGCCCTCACGAAGTTACCCGAGCGATTTTTCCGACCTGACCTCCGTGCACTAGGAGCGCGGCGCGACGCTGTTCCGACCCCGAAAAGTCCAGAAACTTTTCGAGCTCCGCGCTCGATGTATTTAATTGCTGGTCGACCGTTCTACTTTAAAGCTCCAAATAAAACTCCATCTTTTGTCTTTACATGTTGAAACTACCGATTCGATTACAGTACTGTTATGTATAATAGGCCTACTAGTTCTTTTTATGTAGTTCTATGAATGCTAAAAGTAAGTAGACAATTCTGTATGATTTATTTCATATTATTATATTGGTTGGATAAGTTTGCATAAACTTATCTATTTTCATTGATTTCGAAACCAAGCACACAACGTGTAGGCCTATAAACTCTGTTATACCACGAAGTGTTTCCGAGCTTCGTAGGCCCATTTCATTTTGATCAATTTTAAATATTCATTATTTGATTGTTCAGTATTGATTTTAGAACTTTAAGGCCCGGTTGCACAACATCCGGTGAAATGGTAACCGTCATTAATTCCACGAGTTCTAAAATCAATACTGAACAATCAAATTATGAATATTTAAAATTGATCAAAATGAAATAGGCCTATGAAGCTCGGAAACCCATCGGGTATATTTCACTTTTGATTTGTTATATCGTAGCCTACTGATTAACGTCTGTTTAATGACGGTATCTGTAACAGTTATTTCTTATCTTTTTCAGTGATAAGCGTTATTCGAAGATTATAACTCACTCAATCTGGTTTCTAATAGCCAGATTATAGATAATATACCTACCTACTTGAAATAACCTTTTTAATCAAACAACTTTTGAAGCTGGTTAAATTTAGTTTGATACGGTATGAAAGAGCTTGTGAAAAACTCTTGAAATATCATCTTTATACCCTGCTGATTTATAATCAAGGATTCTAATACTATAAATATTTTTCAGTATGGAGGTCAACTTGGGAAGTATCAAAGAGCCTAAAAAAAATTTGGACGATACTATTAGGACAATTAATCTTTATTTTGAAACTTGCATGAATAAGGTATTGTATTTTTTTCTTTATATTGTATTGTATCATATCCTTTAGAACTATTTCATACAACATATACTAATGAAGGGTTTTCAGTGACCGGGAAAATAGTAAAAAACGGGAAAAGTCTGAGAATTTCTTATTCTTATACTCTTTCTTATTCTATAAAACTCGGGACATGAAAATAAAAATAAAATTATCAGGGTCTTCAAACCATATAATGGAACTATAAACATAAATTACTGTACAGTAGTGTAAACTACAAGGACTGCTTTCATTCAGTTCTGGTTAGAGGTTGTTGCTCCATATTTCTTGTAGCACTAGAATGGTCACATTTATCACTAAAAACTGCAACTTGCAAAATATGGAATAGGCCTACCAAGTTAGAGTTGCTCAACCAATGCAAACTTATATTAGTATTGTAGGCCTAAACGCCAGAAGATTTCAAGATAGGTTACTAAAGAAGTCATGGGACGTGATCAACAACAAAAATCAAAATTGTTCATTTCTATTTTCTTCTGTTTAATTGCATGAATAAATTCATTTAAAAATCGAACCACTGACAAAATTTTGACATTTTATCAGAAGAGTCTCATTTCTATTTTCTTCTGTTTAATTACATGAATAAATTTATTTAAAATTCGAACCAAGAATAAATTTTGACATTTTATCGGAAGAGTCTTAGTACCTCACGATTTCAATTCATCTAGACATCACAGCTTATTCTAAAAGGTTCTATTCAATTATGTTTCAAAGGTGAAAGGGTAGGTTAGGGAGTTCGGTTTTTGCTTTAAAATTGCAATATGCTGGTAATATACAGAGTGTATCATCCTTCTATACAGAGATATGTATGGGAACCCTTCAATATGTTGGAGACTGATGTAGCTATATAATACTGTAACTATATAATACTGTAACTTTTAGGATAAGTTATTGGTCGAATACTCTACCTTTTGACGTACAATTGAATTCAAACCCCTAATAAGGGGATGACTTAGGGATTGCAACTTGAATATTTTAAATGTAAACACCCATTGTGTGGTACATCATTTTAAAGGCCTTTTTAAAACAAGAAAGATGGCATCAATAAAGACTTTCTATGATATTTGTATCCAAAATGGTGGCTGATTGAAGTTTAAGGTTTTAAAGAAATGAGAGGTTGTAACTCAAATACCGTATTTTAAATGTAAAAACCCATAATTTTAAAGGCCTTTTTAAAACAAGAAAGATTGCATCAATAAGACTGTTCTATGATAGGCTATTGTATCCAAAATGGCGGCTGATTGAAGTTTCAGTTTTTAAAGAAATTATTGGTAAAGTAATGAAACTTGAATCAACATTTTTTTGAATGGATAACGAAAACAAAAAAAAAACTACATATTTATTTAGTAATCCGTTTACTACTATTTACATTTTACATACTACTATTTATATCTGTTCTATGATACTTGTTTCTAAAATGGCAGCTGATTGAAGGTTTAGTTTTTAAAGAAATGATCGTTAGGTAATGAAACTTAAAACAACACTTTTTTGAATGAATAACGGAACACATTAAAAAACTGGTTATTTATTTAGTAACCAGTTTACTACTATTTAAAATTCATTTCAAAAGATGCTCGAAATGCCCTCCTCTCGTTTGACAGTGTGCCAGTTTGACATAAATGTAAATGAAATGTAAATAGTAGTAAACGGATTACTAAATAAATAACCAGTTCTTTCAATGTTTTTCGTTATACATTCAAAAAAATGTTGTTCCAAGTTCCATTACTTTACCAATGATTTCTTTAAAAACTGGAACTTCAATCAGCCGCCATTTTGGATTCAAGTATCATAGAAGGATTTAAGTATCATAGAACATATATTGATGTCATCTCTCTTGCTTCGAAAAGACCTTTAAAATTATGTACCACACAATGGGTGTTTACATCTATATCTATAAAAGGCTAAGCCCCGACAGACTGAAATCACACCACAGCCCAAACTACTGAGCCTGATAACTTTGAATTTTGCACACTTGTTTATAGTAGCCTCAAGACATCCACTAAGAAAGGATTTTCAAAAATTTGCCCCCCCTGAGGGAGCTGGAGCTTCCCAAAAATTTTGTACTTTTTAACCGATCATTGCACAGCAAAGTCATGAAGAACTTTTTTGTTCAGCTACGAAAACAACTTAGATCTATGCAGAAAAATTCCAACAAGGAGCACAGGGGGGTCCAGGAGACGGCATTTTTCGAAAAATTTCATGTAAAATCACACTACAGTCCAAACTACTTGGCCTACAGATTTTAATGTTGCATAAAAAAGTATAAACTCAACCTCCCTCATTAAAGCATAATTAAAAATAATATTTTGGGTTATTTAGACAAATTGAAATTTTCTCAATCTGAAATCCTCGCCCTGTCGTGGTCAACGACGCCATTTACGCACAAACGAAAACGCAGCTTTAGTAAGCTTATGAACATGGTAAGGTGAAACTGAGATAATTAATACGTGATATTCCAACATTCATGTTGTAATCATTGGAAAGCTTCAGATGGAGTCTCATAAGGTGCGTACTGATTTCACTTTTTATCAGCTGATTATTTCTGAATTTGTACAGAAACTGTAAGATACAGATATTAAAAGCTTGGCATCAGCTGATTAAAAGTGAATTGCTCGTGTTCGCGGCGCGAAAATTTGTACGCACCTATACATTCCGATTAGAACAGAGCACAGAGATTTTCTTTGGTTAGGAGTTAATTGATAATTGTTTTTTCGACGGGCAGACTATTGGGAAATTTAGGACCCAAAAAAATTAAGCTCTTTTGAAAGAGACTGCAATATGATCTGGGTGGAGTTATAAATCCTCTGGTATTCATTATAGATTATTTATGGACGTCTCGGACTTTCTAAGAGTACAGTACTGCTTCTTGTGTCTGCCCCCATTGAGCGGCGGAAAATGCTATTCTTTAGCAGTTTCTTCATTTTTTTTATCAGAAATTTCATCTGTGAAACTTGTTGAATTAATAATTTTAGTCTTTTGTGAATATCAAAGTCGTTCTAGCAGTTCTAGTTTATTGAAATAATTATTATGATAGATCTAATCGTTTTATAATCATGTGATATTTTTATTTATTTTCATTTACATACTCATCTCAGTTGAACATTTATTTTTTCAGGCTTTAGACGCGGTAAGGAGTACAAGTAAAGCTGGAGATACACTTGCGTCTAGAAAAGAATATTACAAGGCTAAGAAATTGTTGGAAAAACTAAACAGTTACACCAATGATTTATTGCTGGACATGAAGCAAGCAAATTTACTTTCAATCGAGATTATTACTGTTCCATTTCTACCTGAAATCGATGATGAATTGCAAATGCAGTATGAAATGGTTCTTCTTCATGGATCAAGTCCATGGAATTTCTGGCTTGGTCACACCCAGAAAGACACCGATAAAAAACTCAACAATCTTCTGAAGTACGTATCTTTACTTTCATAGTCAGTAATTTGGGAAAATACCCAAATATTTGCAAAACTCTTAGGGCCGGTTTCCGAGCTCGGGATTTAGCTAAGTTCTAGACTTTAACTGGCTTTAAACTCTGGAGTCAGAAATTGGCTTTCCGAGTCAGAGCGTTAACTTAGTTGAGGACTTGAATAGACTCTGGAGTTTAGAGATCATGTTAGACCCTGGAGTTTATAATTTCGCTTTCTGAGTGAAGGGCTTATAAGTTCAGAACTTGAATTAGATTCTCGCCTCTTTCCGAGTCAAGGATTTATCAAAAATCGTCAAGTCCAGGACTTGAAACAGCGTGATTTTAAACCCTCGACTGGGGTAGGGTTTAAATTCAAGTTCTAGACTTAACTGAGCAAACACAATTCAGTTATTTTTTGGAGTAGATAAAAAGGCAAATAGATGTCATGGAATACCTAAATTATTTGTGTTAGTCAATCTAAATTCATAATTTATAGTTTGCAAGTTCATTTTGGAATATAATTGTATCAGAATTATGCGTAAAAAACTAACCTCATTTTATGACATAACCTCAAAATGTTCAAGCAAAATAATACAAGGATTGCCTTGGAATTTATATTCCAATCTGAATGTTATTTATCAATGTCATATTCAACATATCAATAATAACAATAATCAATTATTACTCCAGTTTTTTCAAAACAAATACGTTTTCAAACTAAATAGCCTAATGAGTTTTTATTCCAAAATCACTGGTTAGGATCAATGATCAATAACAGCCTAACGTAAAATGAAATGTTTATTCATTCACCTTTCAAAGGTTCTGCTTTGAATAGGCCTACAAAGAAATCGAAATGTATTTTTACAAAATAGTTTGGAGAGCATGCTCATTTGAATTGTCCCGCTGCGATCAGCTGTTTCGTTTTGCTATAATGCCAACAATACAACAGAAAAATATTGTGAATTTCCCTCATGTCTACTGCGTTAAGTCCTGGACTCAAATAAGTCGAGAACTTGATAGACTCCGGAGTTTAGAAGATAAAATCGTGACTCAGAAAGTCAATTTAGACCCGAGAGCTTATTTGAGTCCTGGACTCTGTCCCGAGCGCGGAAACCGGCCTTTAATATTCCTATTGTTATCGGCTTCTAACACATTGCTTGCCTTGGATAGAAGAGTGAGCAGGGTCATCCGATATCTTCTATCTTTCTGAAGCTGTGTAAATACTAGAGCACAGGCCGTCATCTGATGCTATGCTTTTCTATGTTATACAGTTGGTGAAAAGTATGGAAACAGCTGAATTTCTTTTATATGGGAGATTGGACGATAGGTCTGACTGGAGATCATTTTCCAATAGAAAAAACTACTTTTCGCATCAAAATTTTGGTCCGCCATCTTCATTTTTTAAATGGGAAGGTGGTTCTACAATACATGATTTCGATACAGAATTCCAAGAAATAATGAATGGTGTAAACCGTACATCGATATCTCATACCTTTGCTAAGTTGTTCACATTTAAAGATACCATTACATAATACAAAAATGAAATAAACGAGTACATTAAAAATCTGGGAGAACAAACTTTTCTGTACAAAGTGGGTAGACGTTACTGTAAGGCTAGTTGCGAAATTTCACTTATGTAAGTCTGGTATTTACTTTGATTAGAATTTACAGATGGCATACAGGAGGAAACATTAACTTATTTTTAGATTCATTTGGAAAGTACTTGGAAAATGTAAAGCAGGAGTGAATTGTTTGTGTAGGAGATTTTAATATTAATATTAACCATGTGGATTCTAATGTCGAAAAATATTTCGAAATCTTAGCTCTGAATGGTCTGGACTCCTTGATTAATATAGATACTAGAGTAACAAAGAGTAACAAATACCAGTTCTTCATGTATTGATCACATTCTGTTTAGAGGTAGGCCCTTGTCGGATGTGCTGGCAGCAGTGATCGATGCGGAATTGACTGATCACAGAGCCGTCTGTGCTGCTATACCGTCAAAGAGAATCAGGGACATTCATGGTGTCACTAAGTCTTCAAGAGTAGATTATGTCATGCTAAATGGGCTACTTGGGATGGAGGACTGGATGTCTGTTTATAATGGTGTAGACGTAGATTCGGCTTACTCAGCTTTTCTGAATACTTTACAGACACACATTCAGTCTTCCAGTATAAACATAGAAACATTCAGGGCAGGCAACCACCGTTCTAGAGCACTCAAGCGTTGGATGACTGCTGGCTTAGTTCGAGCTATTGAAACTTGGGATAAATTATTTAAAATAATGAAAAGGGATCGTAACAATATATTAGCAGAGAGAAATTTCAGGAAGTTCAAGGATAAAGTCATAGCCACCTCTAATAAAAGGCCCTGGCCTACGATATTGCAATGTCGCAGTGTAGGCCTAGAATCTAATACATGATTGATGGAAAAGATCAGCTGGTATTTTTTAAATCTTTTTCACCAATCATGTATTAAATTCTAGGCCTACACTGCGACGTTGCAATATCGAAGGCCAGTGCCTTGTATTAGAGGTGGCTATGATACATAAGTGGATACATAAATGGATTAAGGAGGCAAAGGAGAAATATTATTCAGCCCTTTTTCATAATGCCAGGGTGATAGCAAAAAGCAATGGACAATTATCAATGAATTAGTAGGTAGGAAGAAAACTAAGAAATCTATAAATTTTGTTAGAGGAAGTGATCTTATAAAGGATGAAAAGGAAGTAGCAGAGGAACCAAATAATTATTTTTTAAATGTAGCAAAATCTGATTTATGCACTCCCAACCCTCTAATAGAGGGTCTTTCAATATTAAGCGTAGTCCAAGATCACTGTTCTGGATGCCTATCAGTGCAGATGAAGTGTTGCTACTTATTTGTAAATTATCCAGTAACAAATTTTGTGGTGTAGACACTTTCTCACCATTCTTGATAAAAAGAAAATAGCACCAAAAATATGTGAAATATTTGCATATATATTTTAAAAAAGTTTGAATGAAGGAAAATTTCCTTCAATTTTCCTTGATCTGATTGGTGGATGACTTCAGCTGTGATTTTTGTAAAGAATAACTACATTATTACCAAAATTATTGTATTATGAATTTTTTCTGATAAATAAAATCATTATTCCATTTCAAATAGTTGTATTGAAGATACAACATAGAATATGTATAAGGGGCCCGAAGATTGAAGGCAATATTTATGTAAAACAATATTTACGTTTAATAACATTAACGAAGTTTAAAAGAAATTGAACGTTTTTATTTCGTTTTATGCGAATAGAATATTGAAGAATATCTTCTGCTCTTACTTTTAGATAATTTTAAAAGATTCAATTTTCTGTTTCAGAGAAAGATTGACCACAGACTTACAGAAACTGGATGAAAGTCCCAACCCAGGCGACTATGTCTTATGTAAGCGAATCGATAAGTTTGCAAGAGGTTTTGTCCTTTTACGAAAAAACGATTCCTCTGATCACTCTGAAAGGTAATCCATGATCAACCGTAGTGCACCAATTTTATATTGGAATAAAGGTCCAACACTTGATAAAAATCTTAGTTCTCTGCGAGCTTATTAACAAAAGAAAAAATCCTCCTTTTCTCCTGTGTATCTTTGAGGCTTATCCATTTTAAAAACTAGATTGGGATGAACATAGCTAGAATTTTTATTCAAATTCGTACACCTGTTCTCGAGTTTTTGCAAAAAATATGAATTTCCGAAGAAATATTGTGGAAAATGAAAAATCCTGAAACATCAAGTTTCCTCAAATCCATGAGATTCAGAGGATAAATTCTTCAATTTTTGAGAAAGTTAATTTATTACAAATTACCAAAAATAAATGAGTTATTTTTGCTCATTTTTGGTAAATTGAATAACTTTCTCAAAAATTGATATTTTCGCAAAAATTTTGTTCTATTCAATCAACAATACAATAAAGAATTTATCCTCGAAATCTTATGGATTTATCTCTTACCGAATTTGAAATGGTCTGTCCAAAAATTTAAACTTGAGGCACTCATATCTCAAAAAGTAATGATCGGAAAATAAATGTTTACCTGAGAAAACTTTTTCATTTTGATAGCTTTATGATATACAAATCGAAAAACTTTGAAAAATATCACCAGTAGAAAGTTTACTTTTAGCCTATGCCCTTTTGCACAGAGATTGTCCTAAAACACCTTTAATTAGTATAATTGATTATTAATTAAGAATAATCAAATAATTAACTGTCCATATGCAATTCGGAATTACTGTTGGTGAATAAATAAGAATCAAAATTCATCTATGTATGGTTTAACTTACCCAATCTTCTTGGTAAACTTAGCAACTTATTCAAAGTTAAAAGCTTTTGTCCTTGGAAATATTAATGTGAATAATTTATTGCAGTAACTTTTTAATATTATTACATTACTTCTTCAAATACCCATCTGTATCCAAGCGGAGGATATTGAATGTAATATGTTGTATACGAGAATTGAATGAACTGAATGGATCAATTAATCCTTTGCAGTAGGTAGCCTACCTAATAAGAATGAGGCTTGAGGTTGATTGAAGACTAGGCCTACAACAGTTAATGAGTTCCTGTTAACTTGAATATTTATTTTACATCACTTTCAACTCACCACTAAAGTTAATACTCCTCAACATTTTAGGCTTAAATCCAATACAAAATATTAGGTACTTGCCATTGATTTTTCCATCAATCTAATAATCGTATAAGTTGCTCCTTAATTCATAACTCCAACAAAAGTAATACTCTTAATTAATTATTGTCACGAGACTCCGAACTTTCCACCAACAAATAATAAATTAGACTAGCATGATGCTGTCAGTTCACAATTTCTGATCATTAAGCCTTGGAAACTGTTGTCGTAATCTCACTAATTATTGTTTTAAATGATTTTTACATATTTCCTGCCAATTGCAATGTGACGAATGAGGATGAGTGAATAACGATGCGATTAACTTCTACTTATATATCGATATTTCATAATACGATATGTCGATATCATAACAGTCGATATGCAACCCAATTGAATGATCTGACCAAATTTTGTGAACACTAGGCTATTCGTCAAAATGAAAGAACAATGTTGCTTGTTTGGAGGTTAGAAATAATGGCGTCTACTCGAATCAGAGATCTGTATAGTCACTACTTGATGGCATATGTTCAAACGGGTGGCTATCAACAGACCAAACTTATATTAGTCCCAAACTACCATCTAAATCAATGTTTTGGAATTGGGAAAAGGAAATGAAAGCACTATTCCCAACAGTCACTAACCCCAACTTGTCACTTGATCCAACTAATGTATTCTAGTGGCGTAGTTTATGGCACCTTAAGACAAAGGCAGCAAGCTTCTGTTGAAACAATGAAGTGAATCTCACTTTAACAACCAATCAGTATGTTTGCAGTAATTGCTTACAGGGAAACAATTCGTTCTCAGCCAAGTCTAGACTTATATATTGAGTATTAAGTTATATAGCCAATGCTACCTTTTCTCTATGTTGAAAGCGAGTATATTTTTTGTCCAGGCAAAATGTATGAGTAGAATTCACAGATAATTTGATATCTCACATTCATTTGTGTGAATAAATACTAAAAGTTGCTGAAAATACAAATCTTAACAAGTTGGTCTACAAACTACAACTTTTTCTCTATGTTGGTAATGTTTATTGCGTAGTTGCTGGTGGCAATTACCCTGAGGGAGAATAAGTAGCCTATTATCAAAGTGGCTACTTTATCTCCTAGTGAGGAAAAACATTACTATTAATATTATCTTGGTATTCTCTTCCTCGGGGTAAAATACAACTAGATGGTAGGTGGAAGAAAATATGTGTTAAATCCAATTGTTTATGAATGAATCATTACATTTATTATATTTTATAGCAGGTATCACATTCTAGATATCGACAGAGGAGTCATCATAATAGCCAAATCGAAAAGGCTGTTCAAAATGGATGCGGAAATAAGCTTGATTCCTCAGCAAGCTCTTAAATGCACCCTCATCAAGGCAAGTTCATTTATTTTTTTGAATAATCAACTAAATTAATAACCCTTGAATAGTTTATGTATTAGGCTTTATTATAAAAAATTCAATATCCATCAGATCTCCGCTAGAAAATAATAATTCCCTTCAACGAGTAAGAATGGCCAAAAACAGCTCCTATTTAAAACGGAATCTCGTTGAGATGATTTTTTAAGCCTTGAGCGAATCGACGTGGGACGGCGATTTAAAGGTTAAAAAGAACAATTATCCAGCGTTGGGCCCACAATTCGCACCGGCATGCAAAAGGTTTAGTAACAGATTTTTTCTGGATTGAACTTTTGAAAACACTAATGTCACTACCTAGGTGATGAATGCGAATTATTCCATTAAAACCCGTGATTTTGAGGTCATGTAACATTGATCATGTTTATCATATCAGTCGTATTCTTTAGGTTTGGGTTAATTGAGCTGTAACCCGTAAACTGTATAGATGATTGATTGATTTCAATAATTAATTAATTACAATTGTGTAAATGAAACAATTCATTAAAGTGATTTATAGATCTGTAGGCTCTATTCAATATACTATTATGTTCTTACTAGTATGTAGTCAATGATACTCTTGTACTTATATTAGCAATTCGCTCCTCAACCACTGGCATTAGTTCATGTGAGGAGCCTTCTTCAAACTGTTGAATGAAAATAATTCAATTGTAGTGTGTTGATAGACGGGGACATAGTGATATTTGAGTGAATGGATATGTTCTTTGAGTGAATTTACACGAGCTAATCTGTTCCGCAGGATTCCAAGGATTCTTTACTTTGGACCAAAGAGTTGAAGGAGCTGTTTTTAAATTCAATAAGACCGTGCAAATTAACTGTAAGGATAATCGGATACAACGAGGAATATCCTCCTCATTTTCAAGTAGAATTGAAAGCCCAAAATATTGAAAAAGACACTGGAAATACAGTAGATGTAGGAAAGTGGGTAACAGATCGAATTAATCCAGCATTGAAAAGTGGTAGGAGCTTGAGTCCTGTGTTGGATATGTTTTCCATTCAAGATGACAAAGAAGATAATAGCAGTAAACCATTATCACAAAAAAGCCAAGCTTCGCCTACCATAGAACCAACACATAACATCAGAGAAGTGGAATTTATAACAGACGAGAACAGACTAGAACAGAGCCCAGAAATAGATGTCGTTTCAACTCCTCCAGCAACGATGATCAAAGTTCCAACCACGGCCGTTAATTCCAATGAATATCCGAGAAGAGACGACGATACTGTCATTCAAACAACTAATGTGATGTCGGTTAATAATCCTGCTTCTCCATTACTTCAAAATATACATCTAATGAATCTAATGACGGGATACCCTTCAATTCCCGTCCTTCCAAATGGGATGCCATTCGTGGGGTATCCTTTTAATATGAACTGTCTATTTCCACCACCGCCAAACCAAGCATCCGGCTATCCGGCTGCAAATCAGTCACTTGGAAGTGCGATTTCGCGTTTCACTACAGACTTACCACCACCGCCAATCCAAGCATCCGGCTATCCGGCTGCAAATCAGTCCCTTGGAAGTGCGATTTCGCGTTTCACTACAGACTTACCACCACCGCCAATCCAAGCATCCGGCTATACGGCTGCAAATCAGTCACTTGGTAGTGCGATTTCGCGTTTCACTACAGACTTACCACCACCGCCAATCCAAGCATCCGGCTATCCGGCTGCAAATCAGTCACTTGGAAGTGCGATTTCGCGTTTCACTACAGACTTACCACCACCGCCAATCCAAGCATCCGGCTATACGGCTGCAAATCAGTCACTTGGTAGTGCGATTTCGCGTTCCACTACAGACTTACCACCACCGCCAAACCAAGCATCCGGCTATCCGGCTGCAAATCAGTCACTTGGAAGTGCGATTTCGCGTTCCACTACAGACTTACCACCACCGCCAAACCAAGCATCCGGCTATACAGCTGCAAATCAGTCACTTGTTAGTGCAAATTCGCGTTTATCTTATGCCTTACCACCACCGCCAAACCAAGCATCCGGCTATACAGCTGCAAATCAGTCACTTGGAAGTGCAAATTTGCGTTCGACTACAGACTTCAAACCAAATCAAGCTGTTAAACCAAATAAAGGTACGTTAACATTCTTTACTCCTCTTTTAGACACTAATGAGTTTCCTGAACTGTAAATGAATGCCCCTTTACTCCTTTGAACCACTCTCACATCAATGCTGCAATCTAAGATTAGAATAGACTTAAGAAGAAGTGGTAGACTTAAGTAGTAATGGCGGTTGGATAAACTTAATATCAAAAGTTAAGATGGGTTAATAACCTAAATTCAGGTTATGGCTTTTTCCTTGCACGATAAACTGAAACAAGCAACATTATAACTTTACATGAGTGTCGAAGTAGTTTACAATTTTATCATTAATAAGCATTCCAATTGAAATAGAATATATGACATTTTGTTATATATATTCTAGTAGCTATGAAATAGCCAAATTTGAGCATAAAATTGAGCGTTTGAAAGCAATAGCAATATCTAGTGTTGTAAAATTCCCGGGAATTTAAGATCGAGGAAATATTCCCAGGGAATTTAAAGGAAATATTCCCAAAAATCATAAATTCCCGGGAATTTATGGGAACTTGAGGAAATTTATGATTTCTTTCATAAAAAAATGACCGAAAAAGACGTTTTTTGTTACACATGGTCTCAATCACCTGTTATACAACAGATTTATGTAAGAAATATAAGGATTAATAACTTATTAATTGTAGTAATAGACCAGTCAACGAAAGATTATAGAGGGAAAAGTTAGGAACACAATTTTCAACTCCACAGAAAATTGTGTTCCAAACTTTTCCCTCTATACCTTTATTTGAGCATTCGTTGCCTGGACTATAAGTTCAAAGAAAACAGTAATTTGAAGTTCATAGACTGAAAGAAAAATCATCACTCAATAAATCATTCAATTGCACCACTATTATCATGCTACTTTCATGTCATTAGAGTCGAATATATATCCAAAAATTAGAAATTAAATAGCAAAATAGGCTAAACTAAAACAAGGAGCATACTCGAGTTTAATTCAATATTAAAGAAGAAAATAATTCCACAGCTCAGAACCTTTCAAGAGTCATTGAGGCTCACTTAACTTGTAATAAGATACTAGTCCAGGCAACGAATGCTCAAAAAGATACAGAGGGAAAAGTTTGGAACCCAATTTTTTACCACGCAGTCCTTCTAAGGATAGTGAGGGGGTAAGCATATAAAAAGTCCTCACTCCTACCACACTCAACACTAAAACTGCTATAAAAATTGATGAAAGGCATAAAAATATGAAATAATTTTACAGAAAATAATACATTAAGTTGAAGAGAATTGAATGCTCTACAACTCACCGTCTTTTAAATACTCATATAGTCCAGTCAATGAAAGATTATAGAGGGAAAATTTGGAACACATTCTTTGACCCCGTAGCTCTTCTTTCAAGGATAGTAAGGGAGTAATCATATTAAAATTCCTTACTCCTACCCACTGTGTAAAAAATAACATTTTTTCGATGCATTGTTGTTGAGTGATAAGCCCTGAAAGTGCAAAAAGTTGGAAGAATAACTGTCTTTTCAAAGATTTTACACTTTTAAAAGTGAATATCTCAAAAACTAAAGAAGATATCACAATACTCCACTGTACAAAACTGAAATGCATTGTTTCCCAGTTACATGCGTGTCAGCCAGAAATGAAAAAATGCAACTTTTAAGCTACCCTCATCCCTTAAGCTCAAGGAGTAGGGATGAGGACTTTTAATAATATGTCCACCTTCAAACTAGTTCAAACAAAGTTGCAAAGTCAAAAATTGTGTTCCAAACATTCCCTCCAAATTCACCTGACAATTGATCTATTGTTGTTAAACTGAAGATTTCACATTCAACACTATAACGGCTGCAACAATCGTTGGGAGATGCGTAAAATAATGAGAACATAGATGAAATTGAAGAGAATATAATGCTCTATGAGCCCGTGATTAGCACGGATTTTCTCAATGAATCGTTAAAAAGTTATAAGGCCAAAAAGATGAAAAAATCGGAGCCGGAAGGGGTTTTCTTCAAAATGTGATACCTTAGAGAGCTCATACCTAGAAAACTATGAGAGATGTGGAAAAATGTTGGAAATGAAACTTGTAGGATAATTTGTGAGCTTTAATATTATGATTGTGTTCGACAAAAATTTCTGAAAGGCGCATATTGTTCGAGATATATGCAAAAAACAAAATATGGCACTTTCAAACCACCCCCACCACCTTAGCACGGAGTGAGGACTTTTGGTATGTTCACCCCCTTACTACCCTTAAAAGAGCTACGGGGTCAAAAATTTTCCCTCTATAATCTTTCATTGACTGGACTATACGAGTATTTAAAAGACAGTGAGTGAGCAAAAACAGGCTCAAAGAATGATGATTCATTGATTATATCAATATAAAATGTGGCTGATCTTGATCAATATGAAATAGATTGATGATTTATTGATTAAATTGATGTAAAATATGAGTGGGATTGATCAATTTCAATCATTTTTAGAACAATTTTATAAATTCCCTTAAGTTCCCATAAATTCCCAAAATTTCTTGGCCTCGGAAATATTCCCGGAAATATTGCCAAATCATAAGTTCCTTCCCACTGGGAATATTCTCGATCCACATCACTAGCAATATCGATTGAATTATTTTTTATGTAACATTCTGGGAAATAAATTTATTTGATTTGATTTGAGTTTGTTGTTCCAGTTGGAATTTCTTGAGGTTAGAACTCTGCAGTAATTTGTTTTGTTTGGACAGGCCACAGCCTTACAATCTAATGCAAATGCACGGTTGCAGAGTCGCTACATAAAGTCACCCATAGTTAACAGAGCCAATAGTTAACAACTCGCCCATAAAAAGATGTTCGTTGCAGACCCCTGTTAGCTATAGCTCTGATGAGGCACACACATAAGTCACACTGCTGCTCATACCACTTTTTGCGTGGTATGCTTCTATTCAACTAATGTATTGGCAACGGAGAGGGGATCACTGTGAACAGTTATTCCAAACCTCCAGTCGGATGACGTCACAACATGGCGCTTGTTTATCATAAAACTGCTGTCTGCTTATTGTGTTGTTTATGCTTGGAGGTTACGAATCAAGATTGTAAACTGCAGACTAATTTGTAATTATTTAAAGTTTGATTCTATTTAGTTTTATTTCAGTTTGATTTTTTGATAGCTGAATGAATGAATTAAGTAAAATAAAATTAGAGGTAGAAGTAAAATAAGTGACTGGTGTATTTATTATTGTATAATATTAATAAAAAAAATTTTTGACCAGAATTATTCCATTGCCTTCTGGCATTTTGATATATCTTGGAAGCAAAGCAGCCAGTTTACAAGATATATTTCTATAATGACTATTTGATTAATGACTAATGATTATAATGACTATTTCTAATGATTATTTAAATTAAGTATTGAAAATTGTATTACATCTTTGTCCAAGCTACTCGAATAATCGATGATATTTTATTCAGTTTATTTACACTTTGTCTACAGTTTCAAGTAGTTAATGTTATTATAATGTAATCAACTATTATGTATGATCATTTTCGTCTGCCTTTTAGAACATGCAAACAAGTCAACATAACCTTAAAATACACTTGGCGCGAATGTATAGTTAATAGTTGATAAGCACGATTTTGGGCATTTAAATTAAGAGCTACCAATTAGTTATTGGTAGCCTCAGATGATGTCATATGCCTGTAGGGGTTTCGTCTCTGCAACGGAAAAACCTGTTTGTTGGCGCGCTGTTACCTATCGGCAGAGCAATAGCTAACAGAACGTCTCTGCAACGAAATTGGCCTGTTAAATAGTCAAGTCCGTGCTGTTAACTATGGGCGACGTTATTAAATAACGACAAATTTTGTCGATTCTGCAACCGGGCATAAGTTTCAAAAGCCTTGGTTCAGTTTGGCCAGGTGGAATCTGTTTGCTTAGTTCAAACCAAAGTCGTGTAAGCTCACGTCATACCAACATTTCTGAATGTCAAGTTGACAAAAAGTGTTTGGAGAAATTCGGTTGTCGCGTCTGGTCGTGGGTTCATCTAATTATATTAGCCAGGCTGTGACCCGCTGTGATCCTCTTTCGTCGCAACAGGAGAAACCTGTTAGTTCCTTCTCTATAGTGAGATTCACTTTCAACTGTCACCATTATTTGAATGGGAATGATTGATGTTATTAATAGGGAAGGCTGACAGTTTAGAGTGAATCTTACTATTGAACGACAATAGCATTATATCCAGAAGTGTTGGTAAACCTTAGATTTTAGCATAAATTAGGGGGTGACGTTCAGTTCATAATGGATTTCAGTTGATCTCGAATCAGCTGTTTGGGAGGGTCTCAGTTTGTCGATATCTCAGCCAGTCTATGCGGAATAGTATATTCGAATGATATTTATAATATTTCTCGAATAATATCAGAATATTGCCATTCAAAAGAAAAAACCAACCCCTTAACCTATCCTTTTCCTTTGATACATAATTCAAGATTACCTTTTATGTTATGTCGTGGAGCCGTGAGATTCGACGAACTGAGTGGCTCAACTTGCCACTTGTTTCAGTATCTCACGAAATGGCCAAAATAGGCAGGTGATGTACTGAGACCCTCTCAAATAAGGCTATCAAGTCAGGCTCTCATGGGACAAAGCATGTTTATAATCAGACAGTTTATAATCGTATATAATCAGCTCGTAAATTGAATTTATTTCAGAGTGGAACCCTACGTCAAACAACTACTTTGCTGAAACTAACAGACTAGATCATGTTAATGAAAATACGTTGATGGCAACCTCTGGATGCATTCCCATGGACGAGGAGAGAATCTGTAGCTTTTACAGAGAGACTGGTCGTTGTCCGAAGTTAGGATGTCGACAAATACATAAATTCATGGGTAAAGGTAAATATCATATTATTTTCATCATATATTGGTAATTATTTCTAAACTCTTGATTCATCTTAAATAAACTTTTCCTACAGCTACCTCGGAAAGTTGCTGTTCCTGTACTGATTACAATACCCAAAGATTCACTTTTCCGCTCTAGTGCAGGAAAAATTTTTTCTGCACTCCAGATTTGCAACATGGCAACACAAAATAGTTGGTGGGTTATATGGAGGATTAGTGCACGAAAACAAAAATTAAGTTGGTAACAATGACTGAGGTTAGATTTAGATAAGAATCATTTCAATGGCTACCCTACATTTATGATAAAATCCCAATCTAGAAATCCAAAACAAGAATAATGTTCATCTAAATCATAATTAAATAATCATCATTTACGAATTCTCATCATTTAATAATAAATAATAGTTCTTTTCTATTGATAATTATTATTTCAACTGCAAGAAATGAGAAAAGTAGCAAATATACATTATAAAATTCGAATTTTGAGGTTAAATGATTACCGTTCGATATTCATATAAATAAAAATAATAAAAAACATAACAATACTACAATAAAAATATTCTCTGTTGTCTATGTTATTTTTATAAATATTTTTCAGTTTACTTTGAGCATTTTTCTCGGTAATTTGAGCAAAAGTCTAAATTTCTGAATCCTGTTTCAGTAGCTGGATGAAACAAACTTAGGTACGATTGATTCTTCCCGCTAGGTCGCGCGCTTGTCGGTTCAGCCATCTTGCAGCCATCACAATCAGCTGTTGGCGTGTATTTTGAATGCGAATTTTTTGTTCTATCTGTATTTTATCTGATTCTTGAATGAATAAAAATGAGAACTTTGGCTGAGAATTTTAAACTTCAATTGGATTATTAATTTTTAAATGAATTAAGGTTGTTATTAATAACAGCATCACACACACAAACATTTGATGGATTTCAGCCATCATTTTACCCATAATCATTTAATCAACCACTTCTCATATTCAATGGTAAATGTAGGAAGAGTTTAATGTGAAATACGTGAGCAAAGTTCCTCTGCTGCACACAAGAAGCGTTATCTGCACACAAGAAGAATTATCAAGTAAACGATTCTTTCGGTGCAGCAAACTGTCACTTTGCGCACTAGTTGCACAAATAACTATAGTCGGTCAGTACGAACGTATGATATAAATAATTTGGATATTTTCAGAAAATTAGATACCCAAGTGCAGTTCTTTAATAGTTCCCGCAATTTATAATAGCTTTACAGTATTATATAATAGCTTTATATTATTTTATAATAGTTTTATAGTTCAATTCCTAAAATAGAACATGACGTTACTGAGTCGATAGGTTTGCAAGATATAATCATCACATGTAATGTGACACTAGAATAGGATCAGTGAATGTGGCATTGAATAAAGTGAGAAGTCTCAATGAATATTAATTTGTTCCAGATGTATCTGCAGTTGTCAACACTGAAACTTACACACGACGAAAATTGCCAGGGGAGGGACGCATTATAAAGATCAAAGTCCAACATAACGGATGTCTATCACCTACACGGTTCTATGGGCATTGGGAGTTTATCAATGGTAAGATTTTCTCATTTTTATAAAAACTCAGAAGATGTATTAATTTATTTGAAATTCCGTACATACATTACAGTTGAATTGATGTTCTAGTCTAGAAGCTCAATTTATATCTCATAATCTGCATATTTGTCTCTCGAGTTGATTCATACTATATTAGCCAGGTTATATGTAGTACTAGTTGTATTAATGTTGTCTAGTTATACTTGCAATAACCAGTCTTTCCTGGCCAGTATAGCTGAGCGTTGCATCCTTCAGTCTGCTAGCGCTACCTGGTCCTGGTTTCGTTTGATCATCTCATCAAATCACTCATGCACTTTTGATTACTCACGCACGCACAAGCTAATAGCTCATTTAGGTATCATTAGAAATAAAATAATTATAATATAATTTATTGTATTGTTTGTTTCTTTGTTTTCTAATCAGATGCTGAAAAGAACCGGAAAATTGTTCGTAGATCATATGTCACCTATATGCATGTAGACTACGAATCTGTTGAGTATTCTGGTGGTGAAGATGATGAAGGTGAATCTTGTAAAGAAACGTTGCACACATTAATGACAGCATTGAATGAGCCGTACAACATTCACCACTACCAGCATCTCAACGTATTACCACTGATTGGTGAATTGGTGATTGCAAAAACAATTTCCAAAGTTGGAAGATTTGTTTGGTTACGAGCCAAAGTGCGTGAAGTACAACGGTTTGGCGAAAAATCGTGTGATGTAAGTCCAGTGTCTGATATTTCATTTATTGTTAAGTCTGACCTTGCTGGGGGTTTTATTAACTGCATAAACAAATTATATTTACTCAGTTGGAAATTGAATTAAAAAATCAATTTCAATACAACTAAAACATTTTGGGTGTGTGAATGATAGGAATGGAAACCCGGTTACAGATGAGCAAGGTATAGCAGAGGTTTTAAAGATTTTCTTTGTAACAGTGGCAGGCAATCGTAGGAGAGAGAAATTGAAGCTACCAAATGAAAATAACAGATAAGTTCAAAACAAGTTTTAATTTACCTGATTCTGTAAATTGAATATTTATTCAACCTGTAACCCACATTGAAATTCAAAATTTGATCGAACAATTGAAACCTAGAAAAGCGTCTGGTTTAGATGGTTTTAGTGCTTCAATAATTAAAAAATTAGTGATAACATATTAGAGCCTTAAGTATATTTATTTAATTTGAGCTTTTCAAGGGGACAGTTCCCAGTTGTTCTCAAGAGAGCTGTTGTTATACCTTTGTACAATAAAAAAGGCGATAAAACTAATCCAGTCAATTACAGGCCAATTGCGCTATTGTCTGTGTTTTCTAAGTTAATAGAAAAGTGCATGAAAGCTAGACTTGTTCTTCTTCTGAATAAAAACACTTTTTTCAGTAACAAGCAATTTGGATTCAGACAAAACATGAGTACTGAGCAAGCACTTTTGAGATTTGTTGAACAACTTTATGATGGTGTTAATTGTAGCCAATCCTTTGCTGGTTTATTTGTGGATGCTGAAAAAGCCTTTGATACTGTTGACCATGATGTATTTAATAAATAAGTCATGGAAAGCTGGTGTTAGGGGAGAAGTAAATGATTGGTTCAAAGACTACCTGAGTGGAAGAGTTCAATGTGTAAGAATAGGGAATACAAGTACCTCTTCTCAAAGTGTGCAATATGGTGTACCACAAGGTTCGGTACTGGGACCTATTTTATTTTTTGTTTATATTAATGATCTCACTGAGGGTAAGTATAATGGTGAAGTAACATCTTTCGCCGATGATATTGTCTTTCTTTGTATATAAATTTAAACCAAACCAATCACTTATTAATGCACTGAAAGAGGATATTGATAAATTGAGTTGGTCATCAAATAATTAAATCCTCAGTTCAAAAACATCATTTGTTAAGTTCAGTTAAAGGAAGAGTAATGAGATATTTCAACCAATCATATACCACTATGTTAATTGTAATAAAATTGGCAAATGTGATTGAATTGTGCTCGAAAATGTTTTTTGTGTGAGATATATTGGTTTATATCTTGATGAACGGCTAACTTGGAAATATCATGTGAATCAACTGTAGGATAAAATTTTATAAAATATTCGGAAGTTTTATAGAATACGTAAACTGTGCTCACCTAAGGTATTATACTTGATTTATTACTCTATTATACACTCGAGGCTGTATGGCATCGAATGATGGGGAGGGACTTATTTCTCATCCTTAAACCCACTAATTTCAACTCGAAAATGTGTTGTTCGTTTGATAACATCAAAGAACGGAGTGAACCCTCTTTACCAATTTTCAGACAATTGAAAATATCACCCCTAAGAAATCTTGAAAATATATTTTTCATTCGCAGTGGTGGTGCAAATGACAATGATGACGTTGATGATGATGGCAGAAGAACTCTGAGAAGTTGATTTGATTAATTCATTCCTAAGCCAAAGAAAACAGCATTTAAAAACTTTTCTCATTTTTGGGCCCTAAATTATTTAAATCATTGCCAGCTGAGATAAGAAAGATTAGAATAATGCTTTGCTTTTTGAAAAGTTGAAGGAATTCTTATTTAACTGTGACCATGTTGAGGCATTATTAAAAACTTTAGTTCAATAACTGCTTTCTTCTATGCTTAGGATAATAGTGATAATGGTTCAATTTAGTAGAATTTAGAGAAACTCTTCTCATACTTATGCCCTCATATGTGTAATTTTATGTACCCTTTTATTTTCTTTGACAATTTTCAAAAAAAGTTTAGTACCCTTAAATAGAAACCTTTATTTTAAAGGGTACTAGTACCCTTATTTTCTTTGACAAGAAAATACTAGTACCCTTTTATTTTCTTTGACAATTTTCAAAAAAAGTTTGGCACCTGATAATGGCATGATTGAGCGAAACCGGTCGTGTTATCAATTGAAATAAAAGGGTACAAGTGATTCTATAAAAAAATCGTAATGATTTTTATGTGTAATGAAATAAAAATGTTTGATTTGCAGGTATTCCGAATTGATTTCGGGGAGACAGATAGAATTCCTCTCAGTGATTTGCGTCGTATGGAACCCAGATTTCTACGTCTTCCTCCACAGGTTTGATTTAAATTCATAAACAATGAAAATTTCAAATATTCCTTGACAAAATAGTGTCTGTTTTTGGGGTAAGGCTCTGCACCACGCTTTGGAAATTTTTTACTGGTGACATTTTTTAAAGTATTTCGACTTGGTACTATCACGTTACCGAAATGGAACAAATTTTCAAGAACAAACCTTTTTATCATTTTTACTTTTTGAGATATGAGCGCCCAAAGTTGAAATCTTGAGGCAGATCATTCTCGAAATTGGTATCAAATAATTATCCATAAAATTTAGAGGATACATTCTCTAACTCAATCACTCAGAATAATTATTAATTCCATCATCATTATTGGCACTACAGTCCATGTAGAGCCTTAGCCTTCACAACCACATCCTTCCACCCCTCTCGACATTCTGCTGTTCTTCTCCATCTTCTTACACCCAGTCTTCGCAAATCCTTTTCCACATCGTCAACCCACCGCTTTCTTGGTCTTCCTTGTAATCTTCTTCCTCCGGGTTTGCCTTCCAGCACCATTCTTGGCACCCTCCCTTCCGGCATTCTGCAAACATGACCAGCCCATCTCAGCCTCATACTTTTCACAACAGATAAAATACTGGTCTCTTCGAACAATCTTCCTAGTTCCTCGTTTGTTCTCATCCTCCATATTTCATTTTCCTTGATTGCTCCAAAAATTCTTCTTAAAATCTTTCTTTCCCATCTCTGAAGCAGACCTTCTTCTCGTGTAGTCAATGTCCAAGCTTCGGCCCCATATGTCACTATTAATTATTAATTCCAGGAAACTTTATTCCAGTTTAAAAAAAAATAACTGAAATTTTCTTACTTTTTCATAATGGAGAAAATTTTCTTAGAATCAATATTCTATTGAATAAAATTTGTCATGCAAATCGCATAAAGAATTTATCCTTATAGTAGTCCAGTCACTATATACATTGGTGCATGCAATTTATATTGTAGTTCTGATTTTTTAATATATTATTTGGGTACATAAGAGAAGTCCAGAACCAATTTCTTCATGCAAAATTTCCTTGTGCTAGATACAGAGTGGCCCAAAAACCTTGTATATTCGGCTCATTTTCCAGTTTTCAGCTATTTCTGCCAAATCTCGTAATCGGACAGAAAAATTTGCTCTCGCCTTTTTTTTAGATTATAAAATTCTGAATAAAATGAAATCATTCGGAACTCTCTATCTCCAATGAGTACTGAGTTATGATTTTTCAAAAATGAGTGAAATTTTCACATCCTTACTAGATTTGGAAATTTTATCAGAAGTATTTCACAAGACGTGCAGCTTTGAATATAGAAATTGGCCATTTTTTGTGTATTGGAATGTGGGCTCAAGTACACTCAACAATAAATTTTCCATTTTTCGACCGAATTTGACTTATGATGCATGATTTTGAACCGCCTTGACGAGCCGAGAAGAATGAAGTGTAGTACGATGAAATCTGAGCATTGTGTCAAAAGTTATAAGTGTTTGAAATTTTGATACTTGAGGTGTCCTTAAGCGCGCCTCTCCAATAGAAAATACTGATATTAAGTGCATCTAACGGGTGATTATCATAGAACATAATCTCAAGAACTTATGTCGTGCGAAATATCAATGTGAGGACAATGTAGTTGGTGATGATGATTGAAGCTATAAATTAAGTGTTTTTCACAATACAAGGAGCATTGATGTCAGGTGTACCTGGAAATCTATATGAGATAGTGCGCTCTACCTGATCTTAGATTGTAGAGCACAAAAATACGCCCAGAGGGATTTTGAATTAGACATCTAAATGGTAACAATAGGAAGATATTGTTGATCAAAAACTAAAATTCATCAAAATTGATTTTTTCTTCAAATTTCACTCATTTTTGAAAAATCATAACTCAGTACTCATTGGAGATAGAGAGTTCCGAATGATTTCATTTTATTCAGAATTTTATAATCTAAAAAAAGGCGAGAGCAAATTTTTCTGTCCAATTACGATATTTGGCAGAAATAACTGAAAACTGGAAAATGAGACGAAAATACGAGGTTTTTGGGCCACTCTGTATCTAGCACAAGGAAATTTTGCATGAAGAAATTGGTTCTGGACTTGTCTTATGTACCCAAATAATATATTAAAAAATCAGAACTACAATATAAATTGCAAGCACACCCCCTTTTTATGTCTATATTGACTGGACTATAGACCTCCATATCCTTTATTTTTTTTCATTTTGGTAACTTGATAGTATCTTAACAGAATTACTTTGAAAAATGTCACCAATAAAACGTTTCCAAAAGCGAGGTGGACCACAAGAAGGGCAAGCGCCCTAGTGAGACAGCGGCAAGAGATCGAAGCAGGATAGAGGTAGAGGGAGTGTCGCATGTTAAAGTGGTCTACCGTGCTGCTTTTACAGGCGGCTTTCCTTTGCCTATAGAGTCTAGAGCTAGTCTTCACTAATTTTCAACCAAAAATGTTATCTAAGGAATTATTATCACGAATGTGTGATAGTTTCGTCTCTACAATTTGTTATAAAATTTTACGGTGTTCATGCTGATAAGAGAGTCAAAAATTCGCTAGCTCTCTCGTATTGTTTCTCAGTTTGTGATCGAATTTCGCTTTTCATTTAGTGATCTCTTTTTCAAATTTCAACAGAAAATGTTATTTTTAAATTGTCATTTGTGGGGTTCTTGAACAGTTTTTTTTCAAAAACTAGAAAAACTAAAGTATTTTTCTTTTGAATTTTCCTGAATCATGATTCATCCTTTCTACATATAATCCTATTCAATTTTCTTGTTTCATCTTTCGAGATTTATCTAATCATAATTATCATCAAATCTCAAGCCAAATTTACTATAATAAATAAATCGATGTAAAAAATTTATTCTCATCAGTTTTTTTGTGTTAGTGTTCGAATCAGTTTTTTTAAAAGATTAGTAAATTATTGTTAATTATTAGTAAATATTCCATCATTGAATGATCAGATATATCCTTTAAAATGAATTACCGGTACCCAACCCATGTTTTTTATTCTTCAGCCCACACTGAAGAATAAAGCCAGTTAAACACACACAGATAATATATATCGATTTTTGAACGTCAGATTTTTGCCGTCTTTATAAATTGTACCAGATTGAACTGAACTTGACAAACATATTATGCGTGCAGATACAATCTAATAGAATCTATAAAGACGGCAAAAAAATCAGAACTAGGCTTACTGGTCTAAACAAGATGATCTTTCTTTTATTCATGTGGGGGGCTCGTTCATGTATGAATAATGAACATAACTATTTAACGTAGACATATCTATCCACTCTCGTAACAGGACTTGTTAAATTGATATTCATATCTCCAGTGAAAATTACATATTTAAGTAATCACAAACTCGGTTCTCTTGAAAAGCGGTCACGCGCTGATCTCTTTGTCGACCTCCTCACAATGCGGGCGCCCTATACCACGAAATGTATTACAGTGAGGTACCTCTATCCCCTTCGACCTCTCACCTCTACCTCGACTACTTCACTATGCGCGTACCCTAAGGTGAACTTTTATTGGTGAAGAAGTCAAGCCCATTTCATTCTTCCTGCAATAATTCGACTAATTCCAATCAAAAGGTGAATCACTCACTAATAAGCAAATTGTCGTAAAGTATATTTATAATTAATAATCTGCTTAATTTTTATCCGAATTTGTTTTTTTGTACGTTTTTTCATTGATAAACATGTGTACTATTTCTTAATCCTTATTACAAGGATCCTTATTACAAGGAGGAGATAAAGGCTGGGTGAAAATTATGAGAACGGCTTAATATTTTTTTTATAAATACTGTAAAGGTGATGATTTGATGCAAGTTAGGAGGGGTTATAGCCCTTTTCCTTTCTATTATTATCATGGTAGCAAGGTGTGATTGATGACCGACCATACTCGAATTAAAAATTCCATCTTACTGCTACGGTACTTTGAAAATATTTCTTCTGCCATCTTGAATCGAAATTGATTTTTAATGGGAAGGTGGTCTCGCAATAAATGATTTCATTTCAATTTTGATATAAAATAAATGATAACTACACAGCGATATGTCAACCCGTTTTTAAGATATTCACATAATTAATACCATTCAAAGAAAAAATAGAATGAGTAGATCAAAGAATCACCTTTAAAAGGTTGTTGTCGCAGCTTGGCCAGTCCTGGTATCACAGCTTGCTCTGGGGATCTTTTTTTCAAACCTCAAATTATGACCTCAATAATTTTCAAAAATATTTTCATATAGCATATATATTTTAGATATTTCCATATCTCATAGCATTCCACGGAAAGTTTTACATGATATACCATTTCCATATTCAATTAAGAGGCATACAAAATTATGAAGATAGAACTAGGAGCAAAAAGTGCATGATTTAATCGATTGTTCCAACTCACTTTTAGTCTTGATTCATGTTATATTTGTATTTTTCAATCGCACTTACTGCTGGCCAACAAGTTCCACTTATGCTAGTAGTGCCTTTTTATATAAATTTATTTACTTATAATATTGTTAATTTTATTGTACTGTATACTTCTAAAATTTTGTTAACTTTATTATTTTGTGATTGTAGATTTATGTCTGTAAAATTATTCGGCAAGTAAATTGCAATTTCAATTTCAAATCTCGTCGTATCGATTGGCCGTTTTTACAATAACCGACCCCTCGACGACACAGCACGACAGGATGTTCTCGGATCAGCCAATCGCAGAGCATCATGTCCTGTTGTGTTGTACCGTGTCGTGCCGTCGAGGAATCGAAAAGTGTGAAAACGGCCATTCAGTTAGCATATCGGCCCATATTGTATATCTCAATAACCCCCCCCCCACCCATTTTCTCCTTTTTTTTCTTATCCCAATTAATTGGGGTCGGCATTTCCCTCCTTCAGCCGTCTCCTCCACAAAATCCTGTCATTCTCCTCCCCGCGTCACCAACCCCTCTCCCACGAATTAGCCTCTCCACCTCATCCTGGCCTCCTGCATCTTCCTACCCAATGGTCCCACCCCAACTGTACCTCTAATCACCTCATTACGAATCGTGACCCCTCACTCCCATCTCAGCATTCCATTCTTATTTCAGTCACTTCCCTTTTCTTCTCTAGCCTCTTTGAAACTAGCCAGGTTTCCGCGCCATATAACATAGCTGGTCCTACCACCGATCTGTGCTCTTTAACTTTCATCTTACAGTTCACTCTCTTATCGCAGAGCACACTACTCATCCATCTCCATCACACCACTCTATTCTCCAGTTGACCCAACCGCAATTCAGCCTATGCTGTATTTCCGCATCCAGTTCACTGTCCCTTTGCAAACGTGAGCCCAGATACTTGAAGCTCACCATTGATTTGAGTTGGCTTCCATCTAGTCCTACGGTCAGTTCCTCATCGTTCCCCAATGCCATGTACTCTGTTATGCCTCTTTCCTCAAGCGCTTTTCTCCAGCTTTCCAATATCCCGTTCAACTGGTTTCTAGTCGTTTCGCAGAGTACAATGTCATCTGCAAACTGCATGCACCTTGGCACTGGCCTCTTAACCTCAGATCCTATGACATCAATAATTAAGTAAAACAAGTATGGACTGAGTGCTGAGCCTTGGTGAAGACTGACTTGTACTTGGAACTCATCAGTTTTTCCCAAACTTGTTCTTACGTGTGTGATGGCTCCTCTTAATATTTCCCTCACCAGACGAATATATTTTTCAGGGACAAACCTTTCCCTCTTACTTCACCTCAGCTCCTGCCTGGACCCCCTATCATAGGCCTTCTCCAAGTCCACAAAGGCCAAGTGCAGCTCAGACCGTGTCTCTCTTGCCTTCTCCACCAGCTGCCTAAGCGCAAATATCGCATCTGTGGTTCCTCTTCTAGGCATAAAGTCAAACTGCTCCTCACCAATCACCGTCTCCTGTCTCAGTCTCTTCTCTCAATCTCTCTTTTCGCCATGAGGTCCCACAATAAATCATATAGGTTATGAGCTGTTTTTCCCCTTTTTTTGAAAGAAAGTATTGACTATTGCCAAATCGAAAGCCAGTGCATGGTATACAATTCGCTGCCCACCTTTATTTTCTCCCCATAACTCTGTCCATCTAACACCCGTTCCTCCCCCTCCCCTCTAATATCAACATGGCCATTCAAATCCCACCAAGAAGCAATTTATGCTCCCTTGGCAAGGGAGCCTCTATTACCTCCTTAATTTCAATTATTTCAAATCAACCTATACCCGAGATCAAGTCTTACGTTCAATTATTGATTACTTTTTTTCTCATGATAGCTTCAAATTATCCACGATTAAATGTTGTAAAATATTGATATGTGAATGTGGTAAACTCTATTTTCCAGGCTACTCAATTTTGTATAGCAGGAGTAGAAGAGTTGAAGGAGCAATGGGGGCCTAATGAGCCACCGACATCAGTTATTTCCCAATTGGGAAACAAAACTCTTTATGGAAAAATTACGAAAAGGTACGAAGAGTCTCTTCTAAACGTAATTTCTTCTTAGTAACATCCAACATTATTACTCTTGAGAATTACTCGTAAGCTTCTACCACCAAAATTTTATATTTGAAATTGCTTGAATAAGCCTTTGTCAATCTTACTTGTGGAACTTATAGCTTTAAGTGCACCAAACCTCATAAATTTAGGAAACATTTTATTAGTAGGTACATTAAATTTGGATTGGTTTGTTGATTCAATCATCAGATATGATAACTACTTCATTGTTAAAAAAATATTTTCTATTTACGGAAACTGATGAGAAATTTACATTTGTTTCAATATCCTTTTTCTGATCATTTTTTCCATGCCTATCAGTGTTTTTTGAAAATAAAAGTTTCTTATTTTGATTCAATCATTAATTTTTATTCGTATATCAAATTGTGTTTAATAGCATAGTCATTTATTATAATGGAAATACTTTTATGCTGTTAGAAACTTATTGACAGAGAATACGTTCTGTTTTGTCATTTTTTAAATATAAATAATATATTTGGATTTCATTATATATATTTTGGTAGTTGGTTACAAGAACAAGGGAAGGTGCTCTTTTTTCAGAGAAATAAGTTTCAGTTCAATGTTCTTGCTTCACTGATTGTTTCAGTCAACAACTAATTTATAACATTTGAATATTAATAAAATGTTTTTATTTTTTTAGACACGATGACTATGTGGAGGTTGATTTGAAGGATGAAAACGGTCAGAGTATTCGTCATAAACTTCACCAAACTGGGAAGTACCGTCTAGTAGCTATCGACGTCGACAGTCAGAAGACGGGTTGATTCTCACCGCTTCTAATCAACAATTTGATTCCCAACCCTATTTCTTGAAAATTCAATTTAACTTGACTTCTCAACATTAAGGAATCACAAACCTATTAGTTTTTAATCTAAAAAGATTGATATATAAAGATGTAAATAAATAAATTGGTTAAGATTTTGTTTAATTTTTTTATCTTGAGATTCAATTTAATAAAACGTTTGATAATATTTGTTCATTGATTTACCTGTTTCCTATAAAAAATCTCATTTTCTGAGGAAAACTTGTTTTGATACTTGGTACATTATATACTTTTTCAATCCTTCAACTACAAATATATTATATTTGGTTGTAACTTGTAACTACTTGGAGTGTTTCCATTCAATATGGATTGAAACCACAATATCGTCTTCACTACCTTTACTATGCTCTGAAAGAAAATGTCTCACATAAAACCAATAATTTTTTTGATGCATTTTAGACTATTGATCAACTTGATATTCTACTTGTTTAATTATAAATGAAATCATTAGTAATCTTCGTTGATGAAACTCCTTGAAAAAAATCAAGTATTCTATTGCGGAAATTCCAATAACTGCGCGGCGCTCACTTGTGGTAACTTAATATTGTTTTAGTTATTGAAAGCTTAGCACTATTGCACTAAAAATTTAAACAGTTGTCTGTTAGTGCTCTGAAGGATTAGGATATATCCTGGGAAGAAAGTTTTCAGCAAGCGAGTTGCGACAGTGATATACCGTACTCACCTACAGATTTTTGCGCGTTTTCTTGTTCCCGAGTCGGTCCCGGCCGAAGTAAACGGTCGCGAGGCCCAATCCCCATTGACGGCTAAACAGTAAAAAAATTGAGCTTGATATATTTTCCACAGATTTTGATCTGTAGAGCTTTGCTGTATCTCCATCAGTGAGAGTAAGAGTGTGACTTTTGATGATTGAGGGGTTATAACTCTCCAATAATGTATAAAAAGTGAATACTTCTCTGAATGTGATTCCCTCTCATAAGATGTATTATTTTACTATTTCATATTTTCCTTCAATTGTTATTACAGCTTCAGTGTGTAAGGAGAAATTTTGAATTTTGCAACATGTTTCAACTAAGAGGTTCCCCCACCTCTAACACATGAGTTAGGGTTCGGGATTTTTTATATGTTCATCTCCTAACTAGTCTCAATAAAGCTGCAAAGTCAAAAATAAGGTTTCAGTCATTCCCTCTAATTTCCTTTGATCTATTGTACAACTCAAGTTTACACACTCACTAATAAAACTGGCGGAACAGTTGTAAGGGAATGCAAACAATAGTAAAATTATACATCAAATCGAAAAGAACTTCATGCTTTAAAAGATTATAATCAACAGTGATTTTTTTCATTAATTGTTGAAAAGTTTCAAGGCAAAAAGAGCAAAAAATGGAGGCAAACATGTCTTTCTTTTATGTTACACCTTGAAGAGCGGTTATCTCTAGAACTATAAACGGTATGAAAAAAGTCCACAAATGAAGGTCGTAGGACTTTCTATTAGATTTAAGTTTTGTATAGAATAGTCATGTCTTCAAGACGCATAATTTCCGAAATACATGCGAAAAACCTTCACCTTTCGTCCACCCCCACCCCCACCCCCGTAGCACAGGAGGTAGGGGTGGAGACTTTTGACATATTTTCCTCCTCACTTCCCTAAACAGAGCTGCGGGGTTAACAATTGTCTTCCAAACAGTTCCCTCTGTAAGCATTCGTTGCCTGGACTATTATTTTATCCCAAGTTTTAAGCCGCAATCATGCAGACATAGTTCAAGTGAGATTTTCTGAACCTGTCAGATATGTAGGTATTCCCGCGAGATCATTGGATAATGTATGTATAAGACAGTATTCGCAATGTAATAGGATGCTCCACTGTCATATGAATGCTTTCCGTGTAAACATGCCCAATTTTAAAGTTATACTGTGAATTGAAATACAGTACCGTATTATTTTATTAATAAATTTGGACCTTGAAACTGAATACCTACCTTAACATTCGTTCAATTGTTAAATCAAATAATCGATTGGTTTTGTTAGAAAGATTCGCTTTAGGAATAATTCTGGTAACTAATTAAATGTTATACAAATATTAACTAGATTCAATATATTATGTATAAATTCGATGGTTTGAATTATTCAGACATCCAGACCATTGATTTCGGTTGATGTTGGAGATACATTGGTACCTTGAGAGCTCATTTACTGCCATCGCCTTCACATTGGTGCTGTGTGGATGATTTTATGGCCAAGAAAAGACCACTTATGTCTAATAGATGTTCAGGAGCGCTAGTCGCGAGCTGTTATTATAATAAAGTACATTCTCAAATATTGGTATAGTCATATTTCTCTAGAAGTGGCTCACTTCATTCTTCATTATCTGTGTTTAATTTAAGCTGGAGATATGAAAAATGCTCGATAAGAGTAATATTATTCTCATTGGCCGAGTTATATGTTTTTCAGTATTCGGTGAGTTATATGTTCTCGAACCGATTTGTTTTTATTGTATTGTTATCGGTGATTGTGTCGTTGGGTAGGTCTACCACTTCTACACACTTCAGCAATTCCATCTCCAGCAATTCTTCTTTTCTCAACAATCGTTCTTCCTATGAATTTGGAAATTCTTAATAAGTAAACTTGAATTTAAAAAAAAACACTTTTGAAGTGAAAATGCACTTACTTTGGTAAATGCCACAGTCTGATGATGACCAACAACAGGTCGAAACGATCGACACTACCAAAGTAAGTGCATTTTCACTTCAAAAGTGTATTTTTAAATTCAAGTTTAATTTTAACAGTAAAAAAGTATGGATAAGCAACAGAGTCTTTAATAAGTAGTTAAATAATGCTGTTACATCACGTGGAGATGAAGTTAAATACTAATTGTGACACTCATGCAAAAATAAGTCATTACGATAGTGGTAGAGGATGTCATGCAAAACATAAGAGGAGTACTTTCACTTATAAACTTCATTTTTATTAATGAAGACACAATGATATGAGGAAAACTATTTACAATAAGGTGGCATATTCAATTGTCCAATGAGAAGAAGAGAAATATCATTCATATAACCGTGGAAGAGTTCTCATAAAGCAGGTTTGATAAAAATAATATCATAATAAAGCAGTATTTTCTCAATACATCACAATCAATTTCATTAAAAATTCTCTGCAATTTACGGCATTCAAGAAGAATTGATATTATTCCTTATATTATTTCCAATTTGGTTATATCGTATTGTATGAACTGTTTTAAAAGAGAAAAATCTTCATCATTGAATAATCTATTGTAACAAAGTCTTGAGTTCAAATTTATTTTGAGCTGTTTGTAATAATTTTCAACACATTGATTTTCTGTTTCAGTCAACAAATCACATTCAAATCATTCCATGATAATAAACAACAAATATTTGAAATGAGTTAACATCTTACTTTAATGCTAATGCATTGATTAACAGCAACAGAGTTGACATAAGATATTGGCAGAGAAAATAACATTAATTAACAACTTGGAACATAATAATAAAAGTAGAAATAGCTATATCCTAAATACTCTACATTATTCAATAGAGTGTAAACATAAGATAATTAAAGATATCATTAATCAATATTATGAATAAACAATCTTTGGACTTTATTTACAAACTACTACGAGTAATCTGCTTGGAATTTCTATTATCAGAAGGACACCTTTAATATAAAAAAGTGGTTTCATTTACTTTTTATCATCAATACTATTTTTTCCGTGTTGATTTGCTTTCAATCTATTCTTCAATATTGTAATTCCCGTAAATATTGTGTACCGTACATTTTAGATGTTAAGAAAATGGAGTTGAAAGAAGATTGGTAGATTCGATGTTTTCTTGTTTTAACTGTTATGTGGCATGGTTTTGGTATCCAATCAAATATTTAAATATTCAATATGTCAAAAAAGTTCTTAAATCTGTCATGTCAAAAGTGGTTTGATTTACACAATCATAACATGACAAAAAAATGTGGGTTGCAATATCTCACAACGACGTGAAGTATTATGGCAATTAACATTAATCTGAAAAATTATGACATGAATAAATGCATAAAAACGTACTTATTAAATGCAATATTTCAAATGCTTAGAAAATATGAAAGGGATTCTATTCAATAAGTGTCGGATCAGTGACACAAAAACTACTTCGAAATAATATTCATGACAATAATAAGCATACATAATAATAATGATTTCCATTTATTTATCATTGATTTAATTTTTTTTATATATAGTATTGGTTGTTGAATTGAAAAAGTTTCACAATTGAAGTACCGGTATTGAATAGGGATGTGATTCATCTAATAACAAAACAATATCTTATTTGAACAGAATTAATTTTTCTTGAATGGTCAACCGAAATTTTAAACTGGATACAGCTCAACTCTCATATCTAAAATTAATAAAATATTTCAATGAATTATTATATATTTCCAATATTATTTTCAGAAATTTTGGGAGCATGCCCCATTCAAAATGTCTTATTGCCAAGAATCATCAGTAGAGATTATGAGTGCATAGGTACATTTTATGTCAGATTTGTATTTTATTAATAATTTATTGAAATTGCATTATTTTCCCTTTTCTGATGTCTTAATAGTAACAACTTGGCATCTTTTAGTGGCATCTATTGGCATCTTTTAGTGAATATTACGGAAATAACATTGAAATTCAAGATATTTTAAATACGAGAAGAACGAAATTACAATTAAAATTGATAACCTAACAATCAGGCATATGATAGATTCCGCAATCAATAAGGATGAAATGCACTTGAGCTTACTCAATGCAGTCGCTTTATCTAAATATTTTATTTTAATTTGTTGTCAAATTTTATCAGCTATCATCTGATAACCAATATTTGAAGTTCATTCTATGATTTTTTTTTCAAATGTAAATAATTTCGCTGGTATTATACTACCTTTCATGAAGGGTCGTTGAATCTACACTTATCACCAACTCATGAACCTTCCTGATAATTTATTGATTCATATTTTTGATTTTTATCATGAAAACATAATTACCGGTCCCATATACAGTATTCGACTAGATAATGATTGGAAGACTAGAGCTCCTCACAAAAAAGGTCCTTTCTCATTAAATTTGGAAATATGCAAAAAACATGAGGAGATTACTGAGAAAAATTTTTTCTACATGAGAATAGAAAGTGAACAATATGCACTTTTTATAATAGTTATCCCTTTTAGCGATAGGAATCTGGATGTAAAGTATGCATTACTCTAACCTAAAACATTCCATAGTATATTCAAGGAATGATATTCAATGCCCATATGAAATGTGTTTACAATATTTTCTAAATATTTATTAAAGTATTTATATTTATTACTCATTAACAAAACAAAAATATTTGCTAGGGTATATAAAATAAAATATTATTATTCATATAGAAACTGATAATAATATATAATGATGTTATTCAATGAGGTATTCCAAGTGATATGATTTATTATTTTATCAGAGTGGATCAGGATTGTTCTATTATATCATCATTGTCATAATTAAAATAGCTATCATTGTTATGATGGGAAATAGTTTTCAGCTATCTATAATATAATTGAATGCCACCAGACTCACTATTATATTCATTCACTGATTTAGTATTTCCCTGTGAAAATGATGATGTTATATTATGGAGATGTAAAATTCAATATTGTACATTACAAGGGAAGTACAAACCATAGCTTTTACCGTATTCCTCGCTTGTTTATATTCCGAAGTTGGAAACCACAAGAAAATAATAAGTTATTAACTCTATTATCCTATAGACTGTTAAAAATTGCATTTTATTATTTCGATATGGTATGAAACCCATATCTGATAGTATTTTTATTTTGATTTTAAGATCTTTGAGTTGATAATTTACATAATGAACAATAAACACAATATATTTTACATTGTTTGGCAAGAGTGAACAACCATAACAAAATTTTTGGCCTCTGTCGATTCTTGTACAAAACTTACACTTCCATTTCTCAATGTATTTACAAGACAAAAATGATGCTCATCACTTTTAAATGTGAAAGACTCATTCAAAGAACGTCACTCACTCTCCATTTATACTGTTGTTTGTCACGGGGAGTGTCCACTGTCCACTGTCCAGTGACCAGTCCAACAACCTTATCCATCCACTAGTAAGACACACAACAAGGATCAACTGATATGATTATTTTTAAAATTGTTTATATCGAAATGAGTATTCGATATTCCTACTTATGAAATGTATGTGCAATAAAATTTATTCAATTCAGTTATCGACTAAAGTACTTTTAACAAACAGTCTCATGATTCATGATAATAAATTATAACTACAAGGATTTATAAAATCCTTCTGGAGTTAATAAGTTGTTGAGATCATAAGCGAGCTATGAAACGATGACTTAATAATAGTAAGTCTTTTATAGTCTAGACTTTATACAATGGACCAAAATTTCATTATATTTTTACAACGGACTTCCTTCGAGAAAGAACGTGGTTGGCGCTTATTTCGTGGTAAGCAGAATATATTTACTATAAGTTAAACACTAATTACTCGTCTAACACTGACCCGTTTTAAAGGAACCGAAATTTTATCTGCTACAATCCGTTGGTGGGTTTAAATGCCTAAAATTCACTATCCCAATTCTCCTGTTTGACTTTGTGGCGTTCACTGTCTTCTCCGCTACTTTTAGTTGGCTGTTCATCGTTAGCAGGCTGGGGCGGCTGAGGCTCCTCCTTGATCTCGGCCTTGGGCGCATCGGAGGAGGCAGCCGGCTGAGGGCGCTGATCATCCGCAGTCACTTGCTCCTCCTCGTCGTCATCATCATCGTCATCATCATCATCCTCCTCCATCACTGGTGTTGGCTCCACTCGCACAGTTTCGCTCACCCTCTCTCTCTCGTTGTAGTCGTCTGTCTGCATAACACACACACCGTTTATTATCACTTCGGGCTCTTCCTGCCAGTCCGGGTTCACCCACTGAGGAGCCGCCGGTTTCCTTCGATTTGTTCGTGGCTCAGGAACCTGACATGGTGTCAGATCCGGAGTTCCTGAGTCCGATTCTTCAGAATCCAATCTGCTATCGTTGTCTTCATAGTCGGTTCCTTCATGCTTCACACTTAGATCCAGTCCAGCATCCTGCTCCTGCAGAGGAAGCATTCCTCGCGAAATCAGAGCGGCCAGCTCAGGGTTTGGAGGGAAATAGGGTGGGGGAAAGGGCAGTCCTGGCAAACTGCCTAGGCCAAGTCTCTGGCTAAGTAACATCCTGAACTGCACGGGATCAAAGCCGGAGCCTTGGTTCTCCCGGTTCGATTGGCCACTATCACTACCGTGAGGTGATTGCTGCTTTAACCTCATTCTGTGATTGTGAAACCAGTTTGTGATAGTTCTGGATGAGAGTGTCAGTTCGTTTGCAAGAAATTCAGTTGTGGCTAGACTGGGGTATGGATCGAGTGTGAATGCAAGTCGTAAAGCTTCCTTTTGCTCTTCTGAGAACAGAACTCTCTGTTTCTTGGCACTGGGTGGACTGTTGGCGCTGCAGTGGTAGAACTCGGATGTGTCATTGGAGGAGGTGTCACTGCTGTTGTCTTGTTGTCCAGATCCTCTCCGTCTTTTGTTCAGTTCTCTTCGTTCGGTTTTGATCGCTTGTAGACGATCAATGTTGTTTGTATCTGTCAGCCACAGTTGCATTCTGATAAACGGCTCCCTCCCTTTTATACTGAGCATGTGCCATGGCTTGGGTTTTGATAGCAGCTCACTCACAGATCCCTGCGATAGTCCAAGAACTGCTTCACCAAATATCTGTAACAAAAATGAGCAGCAAGATTATTTTCTGGTAGGCCTACACTTGATACAAACTCAAACTCAATTAGGAGAGAAGTATGGTACGTACATTGCTTGTAGAGAATACTCAAGGGGATTTTAAACAAATAAGCTAGTAACTAGTTCCCCTAGTCTTAACCATCCCCTAGTCTCAATACAGTTCATCATGATATAGGTAAGATAATTTTATTATTATCATATTGTATTAGACTAAGCTGCTGCATTATTGGAAAATAAATTCCATTAGCTCTCCTCTTTTCTATACTCAATTCCTTTCCTATTCTTGGTTTCACTTCAATAGCGTGAAATCCTTGTTTTATTATAAGTTTTGAGTTTTTCAGATTCTTTATAGACAAAAATCTCATAATACCAAAAATTAATTTTCTTTAATCATGATAAAGCATAAAGGACTTTGGAAGATTCCATCCAGATACAAGACTATCAAATATTTAAGGAATCAAGAAAAACGTTTTATTGCGATCTCTAAGCTGCTCTGTTGTTTATTACTGGTCTTGCATGTACTTTATATTTGAAAAAATTCTTTTATTATTAAAATTATTATAGTGTAAATTTGACTGTATATTTTTCAATATCAACTACTGGAAAAAGTAGAGTTAACTCACCTTTTGGCCAATGTTGTTTGCAAGCAGAACTTCCTTTATTTTTGTGGTGATGAACTGAGTGTCAAGGTCTTGGGTGAGTGCAGCCATTTCATAGACAGTGGGTGCAACATGCTGGTTCAACGCTCTCATGTGCTGCTGTTGTCCAGGCTGTTGTGGCATCTGCTGTTGTTGTGAGTTTTGTTGTTGCGGACCCAGCTGTTGGTTGGCATTCGGTGGTTGCTGGTTCTGATGTTGATTAGGTTGTGTTGGATGTTGTGATTGCGGTTGTTGTGGTTGAGCTTGAGGCGGGAGAGGATGCTGAGTCTGGTTCTGGTGTTGATTTTGCTGTTGCTGCTGCTGCTGTTGTTGATGTTGTTGCAAAGTTGCGCATTGTTGTGGCAATGAGATTGAGTGCGATTTTTTGATTTGGTCGAGAGCAGCTTGAGTGGTTGGTGGCATGTGGTGCGGCGAACTCGAATGGAGCGAAGTTGGAGGTGGAGGGTGCAGGTAATTCAGAGCTCCTATTGCACTTCCATCAATTTTGTTCATGTCCAGATTGGGAGGCATTGGAGGCATTTTCCCTGATGAGGGTGGCAGTGGCTTTGATACTGCAGCACCTAAACAAAAACCGAATATTTCACAATCAGTTCCAACATTTTATCTTTTTGAAAATGAAATTGATATTTTACATCATTTCTCAATTGAATATGGCTAAAAAAGTGGCAGTTTTTTCAATCATGTCTTGTTACTATAAGTCGTTTCCATCCCTTTAAATGCTCTACCTTAGTACCTCTAGCTTACAATAATAATAATTGTAATATTATGCTTGTAGACAATGCTATCATGAGATCAGCAGTATTATATTATTAAGAGATCATTTATAGAGTATTATTAAAAAATTCCTTGAAGCTCACGAAATAATATATTATCCACTATTAAAAAGATGATAGTAAACAGTACGATTTCTTATGTAATATATTCAAAGATCCACATGTTTACTGGATAACGAAGTTTATGGATACTAGATAAAAATGTATAGTCTCTTGATGAAATAAAAAATTGATAGATATATAACAAGTAATACAATGAATGCACTTACTTGTGCTAACACCATAGCCTCCAGTCCTCATGAGTTTCTCTGGCGCTATCTTGTACTGAGATGCCACAAGTTTGTGAACTGCATTATCGTCCTCCAGAAACATTTTCATGCGAATGAATGGTTCCCTGCCTTTCTGGGTGAGCATGTGCCAAGGCTTCGGCCTGGCTAGAAGATCAGACACGCTGCCCTGCGATAAGCCCAGAACTGATTCTCCAAACAGCCTCTGGCTTATTGAGAACTGGCTTAGCTGTTCTTTCACCTGGAATTAAAGCAAAATTTGTTTAACTAACCCGATTTAGAACTAAACTTATAAAACTAAATTTAAAACTAACCCGAAAGCGCTTCACATGTGAGTACTAGTTTCAATAACTAATATTAAAAAATTAGACTATAGTGTCGTTGTAAATAGTTCAAAACAAATATACATATAGAAAAACAATCACAATATTGTTTTTCTACTTGTGTTCCCCACAGGCTAATCTTGCCATAACTCATATTCCAAGACAGGTGAAAGATAATTATTTTTATAATTATTTTCTGATAACAGTGAACTGAATGAAGAGTCTCACCTTTCTGACAATTTCCTCGGTGTTTAGATTATTGAATTGGTCGAACTGCTGCTGAGTGATAGGTGGCAGCACCGCTTTGAGCGGACGCTGTGAAGGGGAGTGGTGGTGCGGCGTCGAAGGCTGCGAGATGAGGGCATTCGTGATGGAGGCCATTCTCTGCAGGGGACTCACTGCCGCTGACGGCGAAAAATCCTCTGGAGGCAGGATGGAGTTTCCTAGCGGTGAACTAGCCGAGCTTCCAGCAGAAACGTGGCCCATTCCTGTTGAAAATTGACTGGTTATTTACAGGAAAACCTACAATATTCATGCTTTAAGTTTTGTCTCCTGTTAGATTTAGTCAGAGATTTTTTGGAATTTCTGCTTTTGGTTCTTTATCAGCACTTGATTAATATAATATTTCTTGATGTTTCACCTTTCGATTCTTCATTTTAATAGTACTTGATGATGATAATATCTGTCAGATTGATACGAATCAATTGAATAAACATTTGTAAATTGTATTATAAAAATAACATACTAAAATAATTTGGATTCTTGAGTAAGTTGTTTCTTTTGAACTTGATCAGTTGAAATGTTGAAATTGATCAATGATATTAAGAGATTCTTCTACAAAGAGTTTTGAAAATTGAAATTATGCAATAAAAAAATGCGTGTTTTTTTAATGCATTGCAATCTAGTCTAAAAAGATCAATGAACAATAATTCTAATATAATATCGGTATAAATTAATAAAATAGGTAGTTCTCATCAGGACCACTACTTCTAGCAACCAGCTTAAAAATATTATTAAAAAAATAAATATATAGGCTAACTAAAAATGTATTGAAAAATCCATGAGTGAATGGAATAAATGACATGTATCGTTCATTAATTGCATTACAATATTGATGTAACATTGATTATTTTTAGCTTGTTGATGAAAATTGAAAAAATCGTTTTATCATCTTGAACGAGAGAGAAAATAACTTTTGAAGATATTTTTAAGAACGGTTCCGTTTCAAACTTCTCATATAAGTTGATGAAAACAGTTCAACCCCGAGACTTTCAGTGAGTTTTGAATGAAGAATCACATGAATAATACATTTCCAGAATTACTTAGCGTAGAACTAATTCCGGATTGAAATTAATCTTGCTTGGTGCATCCCAGCTTCAGCAATGTCAAACATTTTGAAAACTTCCAGTACTGCAAATAATATTGATAACACAATTTGATGAACACCATCATAAAACAAGTCTTCAGAATGTTTGAAAAAACTGAATGTGCCTTCATTGAATATTATAATATTATTGGCTACTGTAAATTTATAACATGCAAATTGCAAAATAATATTAACAACAAACACGATTGAGTTTTGTAGTTATAGAAGTCCTCAGGATGTTTGATAGCACTTGATTAGCTCCGTTCAATCAAGGCATTTAAAATGATAAATAATTGAAATAACTAATTATTCCCTCAATTTGCAAGAGATATTGAGATCGGTTCATGTTTCCACAAATCTTTCAATCAGATCTGTTAGGCGATGGAAATCTTCAGAATGTTTTACAGCACGAAAATAGTTATGTTCAATTAATATTTTTCTATTATGAGTAGTTATTTGCAATATTTTATTATTTCTCTTATTTGAAGAGATGTAGAAACCAGTCAATGTCCCAACAAATATTTGTAGATTGTTAGCAATTAATTGCACTATTCAATATTGCAATATTCCTCCCATTCAAAGAGAATGTTTCATTTTTCTATAGCACCATATTAAGTGGTTTTGACCAATTATACAATTATTTATGAACAGTTAATCGCTATATTTTATTTGAAGAGATGTTGAGATTGGTCAATGTCCCCAGAATAGTCGATGGTCCCTAGGCTGATTGGTGAGAAAAAGGTATTGATTGGAGGGAAGCCGATGTGAGAATGATAGTGATTGCTGGCTAACAACGTACCAGGCTCTGTTTTCGGCCTGACTAGAGAGAAAGCACTTCCGGAATGGCGAAGCACATCGGCCACAGAGTCGGGCGCTCCTTCTTTCTTCAGCGGTGCCTGTTCGCCAGATACAATATCGCCATTTGGCAGTTTGCCTGGCTGATCGGTCTTCTTCTCTATTTTGGGCAACGAAAGGTCTTGGGCCATTCCGTTGTGAGGGTTTGGCTGGTTCAGCGCTTGCTGCTGCAAGGCAAACAGACCTGTGTTGGCGACTCCTGTACAGCCGACTTGGGCGTTCAGCTTGGCCAGCTCGCGATGGTAGGTGTCCAGAGCCACACGGAGGTCCTCTCCGCCTGCCGCTGCAGCTGCCGCGCCGAAAAAGTGCGGGAATATCAGCCTGCAACACAACCGATTTGCTCAACTTGATGCTACATACCCACATATCAAAGCTAAAGGTTCAAGAAGATACAGGTAGAATAGAATAGTTCCATTTATCAAGGGCGGAGTTAAGACTATAGGTCCTCTCTGCCACACAACCCTTAGAAATACAGGTGGAGGTACAAAAATCGAAAATACAAAAATTGTAATGATGAAAAAACAGACACCTGTTATTACACACGGGCAACTACTATTTGACATGAATTAGTAGTCTGCACTCAGGAACTAAAGTAGCATTCACTAGCTGTCGCGGGAACACGGAATTGGAAATGCCAAGTATATTTCAATTTCGTACATTTTCAACTCCATGTTTCCATAGCAGCAAGTAGCCGCTACTAATGTCCCTGTGTGCAGGCTGCAGGATGTACTTGACACCTTGGGAGCAGAGGGTTATTTAAATGTTAGGGCACATATCCATGGATATGGATAAATGGTATTGAAATACAGTTTCTCATCCTAGAGATGCTATACTTGAACAAAGACTCGCAGAACTACAGAGGCAAATCATGCTCACTATGCAATCTATGTTATATCAGTTATATGTATCATATAATATGCAGAAGTAGAGCATTTAACTGTGAAATTTTTGTTTAACAGTTTTTCATGATAATGCCAATGAAAAAATGTCAATAATTATAATGTAACAATGTGAAATGCCTTAAACTCTGGTTGATCCATTACTATACAGAGAGATAGAGAAGACGCGCACATGTTAACGAACATTACGATTCGTTTGTATTAATTTTCATGAATTAGTTACGTAAATAGTGAAAGATACCATCACATGCAGTACAACAACAAATTTTTAGATCATCCAATAGGATACTGGCCACATTATTTGTATACTATGCAGTTAAGTTTTCTGTGATTTTTACAGCGAGCGTACCATAGTAAAGGCATTCACAATAAATTGATGGCTCTATGGATTCTTTCCTGAGGGAGTTATCTCGAAAAAAATTAAAACAGGTCACCCTCATTTTTTTGAGGTATTGATTGCTCTTAAGTTTCTGATTAAGTTGCAAACATCAATCGATCTATCCCTACTTCGACTCTATTATATAATTTTCTAATGTCAATAGATAGAAGATAGAAATACTGAATAATAATAGGGCTGAACGATTTGTTTACCTGTCCATGGTTTGGTGATTTGCTATCATCATTGCTCCTGCTGTCGTCATGACCTTGAGGCTGTGGCTTCATCAGCTGACTGGCCTCATTGAGAATGTGCGCAATCCTCTCCTCGGTGATGTCTGGGTCACCCCGCGAGAACACTGACGCAATCCCCGCCCCCGTGTCCTTACCTGAAATGTAAACATCTATATATAATTAATGTTATATTGTCAACTCAGAGTGTTCCTTACACTAATTCCTTAATCTAGTTCAACTCTAATTCAATCATGCAACATCATATCAAAAATCGAACAATTTATTAATTAATTTCAAATCGTCATGCTTTGTTAAATATGAGGGTTCACATCGACATGCTTTCCATGGATCAGGATCGTTGAATGTTCAGAATATTATCTTGAATTATTCAATGATAACTAATAGAATCTTATCAAGAACTGTAGCAACATAACTCACACAACCATAAGCAATATTAAAATTGAATTCCATTAGAACAATAAGTAAAAGTGATCAATTAATATTAGTAGAGTTATCTTATATCAATATGAATTATTATTATTGGTATATGCCCTTTCACATAGCTATAATAATTATTATTTATACTTATAATAATTAAATGACATCACAATAATTTATTCAGTTTCAATTGAAAATAAGTTTTTTCTATAATGATCCTTTAAGTGGAAAATACATTCGATGGATAGAATAGAGACGGATAGATCCGAGCAGGTTTTCAAAGTTAATAATAGAATATGATATCTATAGTGAGGTTCACGTTATAATAGGAAGCGTTGCTATCCTCGTATATCAGCTTATCTATCTCCGCAACGTTGCCAGATCGTTCTTCTACAATGTGGAATTGAAAAATATTCAATCTGAATTATGGAAATTCATTATTAAATCATTGAAAAATATATTTTCTTGACGGATGAAATACAGTTTATAATTTTTAAGAAGAATGAACAGTTAATATTTCATCAGATATACCAGTACAAGAAGGCAGTATCAAGGCAGAGAATCGGCACCGCTGTTCTCCTATCTTTCTCCACTGTCATTATAACGTGGACCTCACTATAAAAATAAGTTTATACGATTTGAGCATCTAATTTTATGACTCTACTAGGATGGAAGATCGGTTTTGGTGGAAACAAACTAGTTGGCTTCTAATGGTTGGGCAACAGATGTATTCATGGTGCAATGTTCTTCGCAGGGGTATTGTGGAACTGCCGAACGCTGGTGAAATTGCAAGTACTATATTTTATCTCCCCATGCCGTTTGGTGTTGTAAGGGACAGAACGTTTGCCATAACTTTTCAGGCCCAAGTTTCTTGATTGTTAAGCGTGCTTGGGAATATGGAGAGTACTTCGTTGCTCGAGGAGAGGGTGTAGAAAGTGGAGAAGGAGGAGGAGAAGGAGAAAAGGGTAAAGAGGGTGTCGTGTGGCTGGACCTTAGTACGAGGGGTGTCCGTAATGTAGTGGCAAGGGTCACAGGTCCCCACAGGGTCGGGTGGGTCATCTCGACCTCATTATTCTAAACTTACAAAGTCATTAGATGGGATGTTTGCTCTCAGGCAATACGCCTTTGATTGATCACACCTATAGCGATTCGCCGCCTCCAATTAACGCAGTTCACGCTTCTCAAAAAGGAGACAACTCACAACGAAAACTAGGCTTTATTTTCAACTTGAGTGTTCTGTATTAAAGTTCGATGTAATTGAAGAATCAATGAATCCAAAATTCGTTTATTCTACCGTCTATTGGAGTATAATATGAAGATTTCGCTTCTTAGGTATTAACTGCATTTACTTACATTGATGTTGATACACTCTACATATTTACTGATTCAGTTGTTTTTTCTTCATTTGATTGATTTTCCCTAGAAAACAACATTTTTTATGGATTTTTACATTGGATTTGTCCCATGTAATAATGTTTATCCATGGCGTTACAAAATGGCAACAGGCTACTTCTGTATAGCATTAACTTAAAAGAGTTTCCATTTATAATCTGATGTTTCAAACTTTGTAAATGGGCTTCCACTGCGCAATGCACAATAATGGAGAATTGATATCATTATTTGATTTGATGGAGCACAGTTTCAGTGAGGATTCTATTGCTAGGGATCGCTTATGTCTAGACGTTTCTACGAGAGCACTCTCAGGGCGGGCTCTCAGCTCTCAGCTCTCAATAGAAAAGGGCCCGAAGCGACGAAATTTCTGACCGAAAGAGACGATCGACGAAAACTGTAAAACGCAATCAGCCAAGGCCTTTTGATTGCTCGCGGGCATCGCTCGTTAACAGCTTCCAGAGATGCTCTCGCTCAGGCTCTCCGCCGAAAGACTTTCGTTGCAACGCCCACTGCAATTTTAATCAGACGGAATTCCAGACGATGCTGTCCCTGTTTTTATGACGGTTTCCATGGCTTTCTCACGATTACGAAAACGTACAATTTGTCGTCGGCCGATTTATGAGCGGCCATATTAAACGATGAAGTAGTGGAGGATACGTCTAGCCTTGAGCTGCTTGTTGGAAATCAATGTCTTGGCTGGACAAAATTGTGTAAGTTTGATGTCCGACTTATTTCGAATTGTGATGAAAGGCTCAAGGTACGAAACTGAATTTCTATGTTTCTATTTTCTATTTCAGTCCCAAATTTAAAAAGAAATACAATAGAAATGTTATGTTTCCATAAATGATAAATGTATTTCGCGCTACAGATAAGGTTCAGACTGAGTGTTAAGACCATTTCCATGCAAGTCCCACAGCTAACGTATAGAACGTCCAGAGCCCAGCTAAGTACGAAAAAATCTGCAGAAATTGTAAAAGTCAGATTCTGTTTCGATCTCGAAATGTTTTTGTCTTCTCAATAATGAATTGATCATTCGTGATTCAATGATGTATTTTATTAGCAGAGATTCTTAATAATGTGACAAACGAAATTTTAATCTTATCAAAAAATAAGTGGTTGAGAGAATTCAGTCAGATCACTAAACAGAAAAATAGGTTTGATATAACAAAAAGTAATACGACCAGGTGGTATGTTGACATTATTATATTAGTAGAGATTAATCATGATTAATAATAAACACAAAATCATATCTAATTATGCAATACGTAAGTGGTTATGAGAATTTGACTATTTGATTCATAATTCAATGTATTGGATAGGAATATGAGTTTGGGGTAGTAATAGAAGGTGGTTAGATTACCAATCAGAAATATGGGTTCGGGAAAGTAATAAGATGAGGTTGGATCTTAGTGAAAGCATTACTAGGGATTAATCATCATGCAATAACCGAAAATTGTAAAAAATAATTCCATATGGAGATTTTTATGGTAGGGTTTTTCTTAAGGGATTGTTTTCATTGAATAGTGTTCACATTCGGAAAGTTCTTCATTGCTCATAAAACAAACGAAACCAAGAAATTGTATTTCGTTATTTCAAGTGACAATTTCAAATCTATTTAATTTATTGTTTTAAATGTTTGAATATATGTAGATAAATGGTGTTGGGAGAGTAATGAGGAGAGGTGGGTGGGAGTTGGCGTGCCTAGCCAGCCGCGAAACGCGTGAAATAATATGCATCCGTGGGCGTGCGGATGGAGCTACAGACATTGACAACAATAAGTGAGATTTGCAGGCTTACCTTTCTTCGGTATGAGCGATTTGAGCAGTAGGACGGCGTTCTCGTCACTAGCCCATGCGTGCATTTTGCGGTAACTGTCGCGGCCCTTCTCAGTCAGCTTGTCCCACGGCTTGGGTTTGGAGAGCAGCTCGGAGACGGTGCCCTGAGACAGGCCGAGCACGTACTTGGCGAACAGACGTTGGCCGACGTTGTGAATGGAGAGCAACTCTCGCACGCGACGAGCTATGTGCAGAGTGTCGAGGTTCTGCGTCGAGTATTTGTCCATATTGTAGCGGAGCATCTCCTGTAGTCGGGCCTCCATTGGATCGCCTTTCGGGATGAGCGACTCGCCGAAGCGACCTACGATGGCGCCCGGGTCGTCGCTGAAGCGAAACGGAGACCTGTCGTCGAACCGGAAAGGGCTCTTGATGACATCGGGGAAGCCGAGAGGTGCGGCTCCAAGAGGCAGCACGTTGTTGTTGAGTCCGTTGACCAGCTGCGGTCCCGTGCAGACCACGTCCGAGTCGCCAGCGGGCGAACAGGCGCCTCCATTCATCCTCTCAGCCTCTGCTGGCTGCTCCTCTTCCTTGTGCTGCTGCTGCGGCGGCGGGGGTGGCGGAGGTTGCTGCTTTGCTCCACCTCCTCCTCCTGTACACCAGTAAACCACTCTTAAAGCTCATTTCCCGCTACGGATGCATATTATTCAACGTTTTTCTCTCAGCGCAAGGCCCCGATTTCACAGTCGGTTATAACGGACACACTAAACAGAGATACTACTTTGTACTATTTGTAGCGTTACTTCATGTAGGAAAGTTGTTTAACAGTATAATTCCAATTCAGTGAATAGAAAAATAGTCATGTGATTGCAAATCACTGTGAAAATCATGTGATTGCTAATCATACTGATCATAATAGAAGGTTTACTACTAGTATCAGTTTGTAGTACGAGTATCAGTTTTACTGTAGTATTAGCTTTTAATATTAATATTTGTGCTATTGGTGAAAAAACTTCTAATATTATTTGTGGTAGTAGAGTATTGTTTATTGTACAAATAAGCACTATTGTTGCGAAATAGTGATGTTTAGGACAGAAAAAAACTTATTATATTGATCCGCACAATGATAAAAAACGGGGAAGATATTGCATTCGATAGCATAGTAATTGTAATTTGGTTCTATCAATATTATTCTTTGTAATCATATACTATCAGGCATTATCTTTATTGAGGATGAATTAATATTAATATTAATAAGGTGGAAAGGGTTGTTTTTGGAAAATATACTTTCCTGTATTCATGTCAAGAAACAGGAATGAAGAATGTATCCACTGCAAATCTTTTCGATGGATGGTGGAAGAAGAAAAGTAGAATTATTAAAATGATCTTCAAGAATCACGTGATTGTTACAAGTTAAAGAAAATGTTAGTGATACTTTGAAAATACAGTTAGTGCTGAGACTGGGGTTGCATGAATAAAGCTACTTCTTCTCCTTTCAAATAGCAGTGTTTCGAAGCATTTTCCACCGTCTACTCCTCGAGACAGTTCAATCGACCTCAGAATGCTGCAAAAACACGAAATTTCACGTTCAAATTTATTATCATCTACTACAAAAATCAATTCAATAGAGCATTTTTTAAGTAATTGATGTATCAATTGACATATATCATTTTTAGATAATTTTTCTGAGGATGAATGATGCCATGATAATGAGAAAGATTATGATGATAAGACTTGATCATTAGTCCGTAGAAACATAAGAGAGCTAGGACCCTACACCTTGAGTTATTTGCGAACTGCAAATCCAATTTTTCCTCCACTTTCAGTTCTTATTTTAAATGAGATCAGAATTACAATGATCATCCTAATGATGAAATTCTCGAATTTGGAATAGGATCCCCAATTTGAAGTTTCCATGAAGTATGTGGAACACATTTTCTCTCCTTGTAATACTCAAATCCCAGTTATTATCTAATTTGTTAAGAAATGCTTACCTAACTTGCCTTTTCAATTCGTCATAATCTCTTTGAGCTTCCAATCTGGCCTCCAGCCTACAGATGTGTTGTCGCTTGTGTTCTAGTTCCTCTTCGAGTCTAGCTATTTGATTTGATGAGTTTTCCTGAAGTTTTCCTATACTTGACTGAAGCCTCTGTACATCCTCAACCAGTTGTGAAATCTGTAATAAAAAACAATTACATTTTATTAGAATAATAAGATTGATATACATGAATAATTAATATAAATATAAAAGAATACTGTGTATGAATTTAAATTGAACCGTGAAATGTTGTAGTTTTCGATAGTTTTCACATGCTGTCCTTCGAATCGATAGTTTCTTTGGAATTAATAATTTCTCTATCGAAGGAAAGTTTCCATGTTGATGAAATCTGATAAATAGACATCTGATAAATTTTTGTTTAATCTCAACAGAGTTTTGAAAAGCCGGAGGAAAATTTCTTCGAAAGTCGATGAAATATGAGTTTTCGAAAGAGTTGTTCCTAAGCAGAAAGCAATTAGGAGACCAGAAGCATTAACGGCAGTTTAATGCAAATCAAAACTTAGCTGCCGTTCTAATACGTCCGACTCATCCTTCATAAAGATCGATTCAGTTCCGAACGAGTTCGAAGAGAATCGGCTGAAACTTTGTGCTTGAATTTGCCAACTTACAGCGCCTCAATTGATAGAAACACATAAACAAAATCCGGATATCAATAGGACTGCCACAATCTATTGCCATTCAGTAATGAGCTACAATCTATCAAGATCGTCCGTAATGAAAATATTGAGTGATGCTCCATCATCTCCCGAAATCCATTCTACATTTATAAAGGAGGTTGAATGATTGAAATCATTTAATTACACACAGATTATCATGGATTTCTTCTTATTCAAGGTAAATTAGATGCATAAATAAAATATCAATGATGTACTTGTGTTAGTCGATTTTTGTAAGATGGTATCTTAAATTTCAGTCCTGTCAGATTTCAATTATGAATAACATTTTGTAATTCAGTTCTATAAGTGATAGAGCTGTTTATTAAGATGTAAACTTTTGTAAGAGTTTGGGAAAGTTGCAATGAAGATTCATAAATCAATAAAATCAAGGTACCTTTTCTACTATTCAACTTTCAACTGCTATTCGTATTCGATATTGAAATGTTTTATTCAGTTAGTGAGTATTGGAGTGTGGGGAATGAAGCCGATTCAGTGGCTGTATTGAAAACAAAAACAGGCGACATAACGACAAGAGTCAATAGTGCATCTTTTCGATGGAAGTGGTGGCCTGAGCCAAGTCAATTATTTTTGAAATCGTTCAAATATAAACTTGTGTTGGAGAGTGGAGCGGATGCACGTGAATGCGTCGTCTCCCTTTGTAAATGGTGTCGTGCGAAGGAAAGTCTCTCGAAATATGTCAGTTATAGAGAAGCGAGACAATGTAAGTACAGTGTCAGTGACCGGTAGGCAGCTACAATTGCGTCAAGTCTACTCGCAAAAATGGTCTTTTTCAAACACAATAACATTCATGTATTTTGATTTCGAATCAATATGTTTTCCTTAACCAAAATGATTTGAAAATGAATTTGAAATTTATTAAGATTTTTTATTAGATTGTAAGAGCTTGAAAATGGATTAAAAAAATATCAAAGCTCCTTTTCAAATCACAGAAAGGTATTTAAATTTTTATGGATATCATCACTTCTTTATCAATGTGTAACAAATTCTACAAAATAATACTAGGATGATAACGAAGACAAGAGAAATTAGGATTTGGTAATTAATTTTCAATTTATTTATTATTAATTTATTCATTCCATAATACACAAACCATATACATGATCAGATAAGGACCAACAGGTCTAGACCAAAACTGTTCCCTTCACGCATTTTGATAGAAGTGTGTTGATTTTGTTGCTTCGAATCCAGAAATATATAAAGTAAATTAAAATTTTAAATTTAATTGGATTAAAAATAAAAAGTAATGAAAAAATCGTAGTCAACTGTAGCTCAAAACTTGAAAACATTGAATTATTTTATAATTTAGAAACAAAAAACAAGCCCAAACTTCCTCCTAACATGAATTAACGTGATGATGAACACTAATCAAACATACGTTAAGATGCGAGTCGTAATCACTCACACCGTGGACTGTAAAACTAATTACTCTAATAATAGAGAGGTTAAATAAATAATAACACTGTACACACGACTCGAGCTCTCGATTGACACTGACTTTATTAATAAATGCAAGCACACAAGCACAAATAATGATACATGAAATCGCCTGTACGCGGCGGTAGCGGCTGGAGCATGAACGTACCGCCCACCAGAAATTCAATTTATATTAATTTCTCATTATCCTTTGTTGGTAAAATACAAATTTTATTTGTATTTTCAGTTACACATGTAACTGAGTAGATATTAATAAAACAGCTATTATATGTGAATATAAGATGAAACGTCATTATCGATCCCACGTTAATAGAGTTTTTCATAGATTGAACAATCCATTGTCCTTTATTTTTGAGATAATAAACATTAAGGGAGGCTGCATTAGGCAAATAGAGACGAGAATATCGTATAATGCAGTTGAAACATGACTAGTATACTCAATACTTTTGATCTCATAAATTTTATTCTGGATTCTCTTCCACTAGTGAAGGTTAGAGAAAACAGGGTGGATGTTATGATCCGGAGTCTATAATGGAGTAGATTATGAGTCTCCATTGATTGTGAGAAGGAGCGGTATAGGAAGAAGATGGGAGCTCCTTTTTTCATCTAACGACTAATTTTTTTCTATTTGAAAGGTTTTTGTTCTCAAATGTGCGGTTCAGTTGAAATATTAGACGCGATATGAATATGGACTTGAGAGTTGAAATCGATTGAGAACGGGCAATATTGAGTGTGAGGGGGGGGGGGGGAAAGGGTGAAGGACAGCTTCAGATTTATCCGGAAGACTTTTTGCTGGAGCAGGCTTTGTGTGGTCAGAGATAGAGATTCATTAGTGGTGGATATTTCTTCAGGAAAGAGTGGCATTTGCGGGCGCCGTGGTCCATAAGGGGGTGCCCGCCCCCCTCGGCAACCGAGAACACATTAGAACGGCCGAACCGATGATGCTAACGGCAATAACGAAGAACAAGGAGAAGAAGCAAGGGCAAAAAGTGTAGGCGCAAGCTGCATAAAGGGGTATGGTTTCCGCGGTCAGGATAAGGGGAGAACCTTGACGTTCAAAATCTGTTTCCATTTGCGCCTCTCTCACTCTTCCTCTTAAACCATACCGACGTCGTTTTTTGCAAGAGCTTTCCTTCCCCAGTTATCGAGTTTCACCGACAAACAAAACATGAAGAATTGAGAACCGAATCACTTTCTAGACGATAAATTTTCCGTCTGCTACTGTTGCGTTGGGTAAGATGTGAACGGGCGCACCTTCTAAGACCTTTATCTGACATTTGAAGCTCTTCTAGACAAAACGTTCAAGTAAGTGAGAATGAGAACATGCAAAAGCTATACTTCCCCCTAAATTTCGTTTATTCTATTGGTATTATAATCTTCTCTTTCATTAAGTTTCCAATCTATTCTTGAAAGCTCTCTAATCTTCTTAGAAAGAGTTCTGGAATTTTTTGTACTGTGTTGATTACTTTATAGAGATCCATGAATTATTCATTATTAAATATCCAATATAGTGGACAATTATTGTCTAGAATTTGGAAGTATTCAGAAAATAATAGTCGAAAACTGGGCCAATTGAGTCCAATACTTCTCTTTAACGACGATAAGAATCACTTCATGTTTAAGAAGTGAGAGAAAACTTTTCTCTTCAAATTGTCGAATATTTTCGGGATACTTCCCAAGTTATTGAGGAGTGCTGACTATATATTATGTAGGAGTATAAGTTTGAAGAAAGATTTTCACGAAAGTTGTAGAATTATTCCGGGCTCACAACAAGTTAACGGGGATTGTTTGAACTATGTTACAATGTATGATTGGTTAAAAAGTGGTGTGAAATGGTGCTCACCTGAGCCGAGAATAGAGAGGCAAAGCAGCTGATGCCGACAGGGGACTCGAGTATGTAGTGGCGGGTCTACGCGGAAGACGCGTCATCTTCCCCTTTCCAGACTCGACCTTTCAGTGAGCGCCTATAGTCTCCCGAAGCACAACCAAATGGAATATTGAATCTATCGATTAAGAAGAGGGCGTCAGATAGAAGGAGCGCTCACAGACTTGGCGTATCTGTCTAATTGTCAGAGCCAAAGACTGTAGAAGCTTAATCACCAACCCCTCTCAATGCTCTTCTCACCCCCCGATAATCAATAATAATACTCAAATAAAGAGCACACGCGGAGCGCGGCGAAAGAGAGAGATTGACAGTGGAAAGAGACAGACAACCGAATTAAAACCGAATCGATCCGCGCCTAACGAAAATCTCACTGACGAATCTTCCATGTCACACTACTCATACCCCTCTACCCCTGACTCACCATACCCCACACCCACCAACAAAAAGTATAAATTGATTCCAGATAATAGCATTTCCACTACTATATTTATTGTAAAAGGAATTTTTTTTCAAAAAGGGTAAATTGATTGAAGAGACAAGAGAGTGACATCTGTACGAATATAATTATTATTGTTAAAAGGGAAAATTTTTCAAAAGAATTATTCAAAATTGTTAAAAAGAGTAGTGTAACGTATGTGTGACAACATACTTACACACATTATATTGTGTTTATGCATAATTTGTGATGATGGAATGGTACAAAATTGTAACAAATAGTACTGTAAGGTATGTGAGTTAACTTATATTCACACACATTCTCCTATAGCTAGAGTTATTCATGTATTACAAAGTAAAAACTAAAAACAAGATGAGTTTTATACGATGAGAGTAAATAAAAGGTGCCCATAGTAAATAAAAGGTGCAGGAGAATTAAATAGAGGAAAAGAGAAAGCTGTGTGTGATCATGAACTATTGAAATGCTTGGTTGATTTTATTAACCCATGTACACGTATAGACTGAATTGATGACTCATGTTCATGGTGTGTACCCTATGATTATTATAGGAGTTTAATAGCATTTTCTAGGAAAACATAGAGACATGACCAATACCTCTTCCGAATCAATCTAGTTCTCAATTGGTAATTAAACTGGTATTTAATGATTTTATCCTCTTTTGTTATCAGACGATAACATGCTCTCAGTGAATTTTTCAGATGAAATAAGGATCTTCTCGGATGATATGTTTATGGTTGGTCGCAAATCACTAGACTGTAAAGTGGAAAATAAATAGTCATATATTAAGAGAGCCATAAATAGTCATCCAGATAAGTTGGAAAATGATTCAAAGGCTCATTATCGAAATTGAACGAACGATACGAGCAAGTCTGCTATAGTTTTATGACATCTAAAATGTTTATAGTGTGTGTCTGAAGATACTCTGATCACCCGTTATGACATTTTTAATGAATTTCGCCTATCTTGGAGCAATATTTTTTCGAGTGTCACCTGTCTTTAAATTGTATCTTGTATAATAACAAATAATGTACTTATGTACTTACACAATGACGATTATTATTATTATTTATAATGATTTCACAATATTAATCCCTCATATACATCTCTACTAAAGAAGAAAACTGTTATTTGAAGTTATAGAACAGCACAATAAGGAAATGCTCGATCATTTTCTCAAACATTTTTCGTATGACAAATAATCATTTGCTAAACATGATTAATTACGACAATTATAGATTAAACATGATTATCATGCGTTAAACTTTTCCATTTCTACAAGGATTAATTTCAAATCCAACCTCTCCACCCCTACATTGTAAAACTATATAATATTCCTCAAGCAGAAAATCTAGTTTTGAGTAGGCCAAACTCCTCAATATTATTTCCATTTCTGAGATTTTCACCAAACAGATACTGCTTATTGAGTTTTTCTATTGAATATCATTTCATGTGATTAAATCTATGTAGTAGTTTTGAAGAAGGACTAAATGAGAATGTATCCTTCAATATATTTCCAAAGATATGTTGCTTCCCAATTAAATGGCATATAAGTAGCTCTGAAGGTTAAAAATTCAACGATTTATTTACCGATTCATCATCAATCATTAAAAATGACAGCCGGGCCATTACTTGTATGCAGCATTCATGCGCAGAAATGCAGACTGTTTCATTGCATTCTGTTTCAACGATATGCGACTAACTACAACACTTTTAAAAGCCAGATGAAAAAAGTTATTAAGTCGACTTTATTTTGCTACTCGTCATTTGCTTGATGGCTCATCTTGATCTCAGGCGGCGAAGAAAGAAAAAGAAGGAGACGGCTCTAATTGTAGTAGAGTAAGAGGAACGAGAGGGACTGGAGGTAGAGGGAGATAAGTAGAGTGAGGGATCTCGATGAGAAAGAGAGGAGGCGTGAGAGAAGAGTGCAAGAAGGAGGTGTAGTGAGAAGACGAATCAGTTGACTAGACTGAAAAATGCATTGGAATAAGAGAAGAAGGAAGGATTGGTAGTAAAAGTAGAAGGAAGAAGAAGAAGAAGAAGAAGAAGAAGAAGAAGAAGAAGAAGAAGAAGAAGAAGAAGAAGAAGAAGAAGAAGAAGAAGATGAAGAAGAAGGAGAATGACGATATGAATATAATTTTCTTATTTATAAACTCAGCTTAGATTCTCGACAGTCGAACACCGTGTGTCTATCAAAATTAAATGACGAAAAATAATGAAGAATAAAAATATGTATGATGAAATAATTGCAAAATATTATATTCCTATTTAGCAGCAAACCAAAATCCGAACGATCCTTATCTTCTCAAACAAATAAGAAGAGACAGAAAGGGAGGAAGGAAGGCTGATCTGAGTGCAAGAGTTTTCCAGCAAAAGAAGAGCAAAATAAAAAAGAGGAAACTCAGGAGAAATTCAGGAATATGCAGGAAAGAAAACATAGAGGTGTTGTAAGGAATGAATCGAGAGGTTGATTGCACTATCAATGTCTCCAAATTATAATAGAATAGAATGACTTCTTTGTTTTGGGCAGTGATCTCCAATTAACAACGATTATTTAGAAGTGACTCAGAGTTTGAAGTGAGTTTTAATAGAAACGGTACAGAAAGTAGACAGTATTACAGATAGTGTAGGAGTTGTAGTTTGTGATGTATAGGGAAAATGATAATGATTTGCAGTCGAATGCATTCACTATGGAATTATTAGGAATTTAGCAGTGGCGGATGAGAGCGGAAAGTATAGAAATATTAAATCGTAACTCGGTGGTTGTGGCATTCTTCAAAACGTGGACAGCGAAAGTGGCATTTGTGGAGTGCGGAGTGCACTTTTTGCAGCCGGAGGTAATCGGCGGCCGATTGAAATCCGATGCGACAGGCAGTATGGGAAAATAGTCGAGCGACAAAAAGCGGCGACCCGTCATCATCTGGCGGCATTTAAATTGTGCCGCAGGACGCAGGAATCCGGTCGTCTTTCCTCGAACGCCAAGCAGCTGGTGAACGCCGCGCGAAAAAAGCCGGCGATTTCGACGCGAAAAAAGCCAAAGGTCAGCGCAGTCGCGTTCCTCTCAAGGTCAATTGCAACGGGATCAAAATAATGCTCACAGTGAGCAGTCGACCTGATCTTGCGTAATGATACACAAAAAATCTAGAAGGCTACAATTATCATTATTGAGTATTTACTTTATTGTAGTTTAGAAGATTTAAAATTTTAACAGATCCCTTATCCGATTATTATTAAGAATGAGAATGCTTTTATTCCTTTACGGGCCGTTTGCACAGTCTAAGCTTAGACTGAATTTAATCAGCTGGTGGCTTAAACTCAAAATGTAACACCTTATAAAAAACGAGACTTGATATGAATTTAATCCAGTTTAAAATGAAATTTAGTACAAACTGTCACTGTGCAAACGGCCCTAAAACACATTAACTTTGCAATTGTGAATTGTATATTGTCAAATTATATAATATTAAGACATAACTGAGCCATTGAAGAATCCTTCAGAATACTAAGAAATGATATGGTAAAATTCGAGTTTGAAGCTGAATAACCCTTGTGATTGTTCCTTTGGCTAGGGTGAATTCAATCAACTTATGATTCTCGGTAGGCTTATCGAGATAATAGTCCGTAAACGTCCTCTGTATCTCGTCAGCTTCTCTTTGCAACCTCCAACTAAACACTGAACTTGGCGAGAACTTTGAACCCGTCAACTCTCATCATCCACACCCTATACACACTTCCAAACTATTGGCCTGTTAATTCAGCTACGGATGCACTGAAATACCTCGAATCTCAGTCACTAACTTGCAGCTTTCATTTTTCTAGCCGTGGAGTGATTTGCAGTCAATAACTAGCAGTTTTAATTTTTCTAGCCGTGGAGTATCTGTTTGGACTCACAATACTGTTCTTACGAAGTCAAGAAAATTTCTAGTCACTTAGATACGTGTCATATTGTAGGTTCGATTTTATTGAAAGCTTAGATTTTTAATCAGCAAAAATATCCTCATGATGATAAGTAAAATAACTTTATGAAACGAAAAATTGAATATGAATACGAGCTATTTGCTTGTTTGAAAATGATAACTTTCATTCCTTTATTTGATAGACGTTTTTTTTTTAAAAATAGGTTTTGTAGAGGTGGCATGAATATTATTAGATATTAACAAGACTAAAGGATGACAAATTGATGATTCTTGGAGAATAGGATGTAAACCAGTTAATTTTGAAAAAAGTTATAAGGATGGCATGAGTATTATTAGACATTAACAAGATTAAAGGATGACAAATTGATGATTCTTGGAGAATAGGATGTAAACCAGTTAATTTTCTACAGCTCCAGTAGACGTTACGTTGCTACTGTATTTTTGTACTAGCTAATGTTGGCGAGTTGTGTAGAATGTTTCCATCAATAACCTTCAATTATTTGAGAGTGTCGTCTATTAAATTGAACAATCGAAGGAAACAGAGTATCGGCAGATTAGATATTGGTGTCGGCCTCCTTTATTGGTGAGAGGAAGTCGGAGGCAGTGGAGCTGATTGGAAGATTGAGCCATGACCTCACTGGCAGTCAGCGATCATTACGGCACACACGACAAAATAACAATAAACAGCAGAACATCGACAGAGCATCGGCAGAGCCTACAGCGTCTAGCGGACCGACACTAGCCGAAGCCGATACGCACTGATTCAACACGACCGAACCAACGCATTTCAAGCGTAAACGTTTTTTTTAGTATTTGGGAAGCGACGTTCTACCACAATGATCCTTTTCCCTAATTAAATGTCGATTCCATTCTATCATTTTTGACAGCCGGCCAGCCGCGTTACAGTTTCTTAATTCCAGCTCTGTAATGACGACTGCTCAGAATTTATTCTGATAAGTGAACTTCTTAATTGGAAGCGGAACAATGAACGCACGATAATTATTCAACTGGATGAGCCAATTTTCGTCAATAACGAAATAGAGCTGTTGTAGGCTATCCAGCTAGAAACTTGAGGCCTTATCATCAAAGCTCATAAATTATCGATTAGATTGATTGATCACATCGACTTAAAACATTTTTTTTAGTTTCAAATTGACTATATATCTTAATATTATATTGAGTCCATGATGCTCATTCATATATTTAGGTCAAGAGCTAAAAAAATTATTTTAGGAAATAATGAATTTGTTTTTACAGTAACATTTTTATCATCAATGATATTGAATTCTCTACGTCCCAACAAATTTCAGATACTTGGATCTCCCTGAAATTTCCATAAGTGTTTCATGCAAGTTTGCAAGGTTGATAAAAAAAGTTTGATAAACTGGAATGCAAGTTCAATAAAATATTATATACGTTATTTCGTTTAAGTTTTCGCTTTTCTCCCATAAGCTTAGCTGTATCCTGCAATAATTGACTTATTTAGAGTGTCAGCCACTACCTGGAATTCTTCTAAGCGACCAAAGGACCATGGACAAAGCGTGAACAGCTGTGCGCAAAAAATCTAAAGCGGCGAAATTTGTTTCGAAAAAAAAGCCGCTAAGTCACTGGATAATTTATTTTTTCGGCAGAAATCTTTCAAGACTGTCGTCGTGGCAAATTTACAGCTGTCTTTCTGTCTTCTCAACTTGCATAATATCTCCTACAATAATTGTGCTTTGTCACATGGGCTAATAGGACGTACCTTCATGTTTGTCGCGAACATAATTTCATTTTTTGTCAGGGGACATCTTTTTCCTGTCGATTATTGCACTCAAAAACGTGTGAAAGTAGATCCTTTCAAGTTTAAAAGGTATACGGAGAATAAAAAACGTATTTAGTATGGGTGAAGATTTAAAGTGTACAAACCACTTACATTCGTTTCTCATCTGTTAATACAAGTATGGATTCTTATCAGTAATAGGATCAAATTCATTTATTGTTAGAAAATTTGCTAAAAATGTTGGAAAAAAGCTACAACATTTTTGTTACATCATTTTTTCTGAGAATACATTTTCCCCTTTCCCGATGAACAACTGAAGAATATGCTAAGCCATCAGAACTACTAGCTAAATCATAATGTAAATTATTATAAATGTATACATTATAGACTATTTCAAAATAATTGTTAGTGGAGTAGACACAACTAATGTTATGCTTACCAGTAAAAATCATACTCTCATTATTAAACAAGTATGATGATGAAAAACGTACTCGTTTATTTATCCCATTATTGTGTCCAATTATGAGCGTAAGATTTTCAACAATCTTTTGTATTGTAATGTTCAGCCCTTCTATCTGAGAGTTTTGAATGAGTCTGACTATGAATGGAAGAAATCGCTAGATAACCACGACTCCCAATAGTTGGGAGGTTTTCCTGTCTATGATAGCTAATTTGTGACCTTGCCATTTCGTGATCGATGTTTGAGCAGGATTGCAGGTGGGGTTGACACAGGTGGAATCGGTCACCACATTCTAAATAAGGTGCACGATAATTTGTTTATTGTAAGGAAATATCGCCACCGCTACTGTAGCGACTGCCGCAGCAAGAACCATTTCAAACGTGACCCTATTACTTGCCTTGTAGCAATAATAGAGATAATGGCTGGGGCATTCTGCCCAAGCCCAACAGTAGGAAATTGCTTTCATAATGATCAATCAGAACTGTGAAGCGATGGATTTCAATTTCGATTTCGAACCAACTCTTTTCAGCAGCAGTAGCGCGTCATTACGCCCTCGAAAATATAATAATGTGAAACGAAGCTATCAAGACAAATTGTCAAAATGCAGACACAGACAGCTCAGCCACTGAAACGAACCGGCCAACGCTTAACGAAGAAAGATTGCATTTCCCTTCGGCTCCCTCACCAATGCATATCACTAAAACATCCTAATTTCATCTTTAAATTTAGATTTGAACGGCTGACCACCATATCTACTGTAGTTATTGAAATTCGGTAGCTATGGTTCAATAGTGCGGTAAGAATTTTTCACAACAAAGCAAATTCAGTTCACAAGATGAAAAATTCGCTTGTGTGTATCTCCCCATAATAAGACACTCCTACTTTTTATCACAATTCAAAAGAGATGCATCTACAGTGCAGAATTGGATTAACATTGTTCTCCAATAAAGATCCTCTCCTGTTTAACAAGACTATAACAGACTATATCAATCTATTCATCCATAGTCTGTTATAGTCTTTCTATTGACGTAGTAGGGTTCTTATAGATGGAGTAGAGTTATCTATCCTCTGTGGTTTTTAATGAAATCATTCTACAAGTGAAAACAATAAGATAACTCTCCGTTACTGTTTTGAAAAGATGAGGAGCAATGAGAGTTTAGTTTAAGATAAGGTTCGAAACCATATTTTTGCAGCAACTACTTCTACTGCTTCAAAATCTACATTCTAACCTCTCGATTTCTATTCGTACCACAGTTTCCCATTTCTATTACTTCTTTTGTCATTGTATAATTTTCTTCAACTCTTATTCCGGCTTTCTGATCGTTATTCTCACGAATATTCGAGTGGCGAACAATCATCAGTCAATATTGAATTGAATTGTTGCTATTGAAACCAGCAGTCACACGCTCCAAATTTGTCCGCTCAAGTGGAATGTGGAAATCCAACGACTAGCACAAGCCACAGAAATAATAGGAAATGAACCGAAATGTTGGACGCTTCGCTATTCAATCGACAAATTGGAAGCAGCCTGCGGAAACACGAATCGGTTGACAGAATTTCTATGGATCACATTTACTATTTTTGATATTAATTACAGTGAAGGCTTCCGTTGTTTGTTGGCTATGTCCGGATGTGGACAGACAACCCTTTCATCGTAATTACCCACCTGACCTGTAAGCAGATTCTGATGACTTCACCGATCGACCATTCAAGTATTGGCTCGCTCACTACAACAATTCCCACTAAAATATTCTCTAGAGGTTTTTGGCGAAAAAATTTTCAATCAAATATATGGTTCCATTATGGCGGATTAACACATAAATTATAATAATATGATAGAGCCTTTGTGAGGAAAAGGGTTCTGGTTTTAAAGTTTACACGCAACTTGGTCGAAATATTTCATTGGAATTAGGATTTAATCTTCAATCATCAATCGTTTTCTCACTCAACTAGGCCTTCAATACGAGGAAGTGGATGTATGTTCTCAGCCAAATAAGTACAGCAATTATTATTATTAAACGAAAATCCAAATTAATTGCTGTAATTCACCCCAAAGACTTCTGCTACTGCAAATATTGACAACAGGGTAAACAGCTAGATGAAAATTCGATGAGCGCTACTATTCAAAAATTATTTGTCAGCCCGGGAATCGAACCCAGTACCTCCTAATGTTAATTTCCGGGCTGATTTCGATTTGTATTAATTTCGATTCCCGGGCTGACAAATAATTTTTGAATAGTAGCTCTCATCGAATTTCCATCTAGCTGTTAACCTAGTAGTCAATATTTGCAGTAGCAGAAGTCTTTGGGGTGAATTACAGCAATTAATTTGGATTTTCGTTTAATAATAATAATAATAATTAATTCATTAGCATTCGGATAATTGCAATATCTCAGTAATTTCCATCTTTAGTACAGCAATTCTCCCTTGAAATACAGCAGAATGGTAATCAATAAACTATATCAGTTGAATTATTAAAAATATATATATTTATTTATTATGTATATTATTTGTGTTGTGGATTTAGAATATGGTCATATGATTATTTTAATAGATAAGAATTTATTTACATCAACATGTGCCTAGAATGATCATTGGGTCTGGATTGAAATTTAATTTTGCTTGGTTCATTTGATTTTCAAAAAAATGTTTGATTATAGATCCTTGCACTTTTATTTTTAGTCTCATATTCAACGTGTTACTACTTCACATTGAAATGATTCAATTTGGAATTATCGCCTTTGTGTTTTGTAGGCCTACTATGTGTTTCCCAACACAACCTTCATGAATTTCAATAGGACAGGAAGCCTGGAGAACAATCAGTCACACTCCTAATCCAAAGACCAATTAGATCGTTCAATAATTCATCGGCTCTCATTTCAATTATATAGGATATAACACTGATGAGAGCTGATCATTGGCATAATCACGTGTGTGGGGTGGAGTGTGTCTACAGTGCGATAATTCCACTTTAAGATCATTCAGCAATAATGCAGCATCAATTACAAGTACGGACCTGGGACCTGGGTGTCTTTGCCAGTTGCATGCTTTGGAGAGAAGTGCATCTAGGGGTGGTCCACCGATTGCTTGCCTCTCAAGTCCCCCCGAAACCATTTCTGTCAAGCCTTTGACGCACTAATCTCTAATACAGCTTGTCTCTGTTGCTGATTACAAAACCGCTATGATCTCGTCAGCGGGACTATTACTCTTTAAGGCACCACCGACCAATACTGGCAAGTTACACTTCTCATCAAATCTTCAGATCTCATGTTGTGTATTATAAAGCATGTGAGTAGCTCATCTAGTAGTATGATAAAATATACAATACGATACACTGCATCGTCAATGATGTGATACGTCAGTGATAATACATTTTTTTGAACATAAATTTGCTATACTCAATAGAAGCAAGACTAGAAGCTTAGTTGAAGGAATGTTCATACGCAGAAGGCTGCACTAAAAGTGAGTTTTGTGATTTTTTAGATTTTTATCGTCAGTCTATATCAGAATAGTTGCTAGGTTTCACTGTGAGGAGTCATTCCATATTTTATCAATATTAAGGAAATAAAATTGTTTGTATTTTATAGCTGCATCATATATATAATTATTGTTCAAGTATTCTACATAGTGCAATATTTCTTGAAGAGAATAAAATTTTATTTCTGTTTGAATTTACCCGAAACACTTTGTTCCTTTCTAATTATACTGGGAAATCATAATCTGGAATTTGAAAGTTCTAAAGGATCTACCGATCAAGCTTTTCCACTTCTTGTCATTGATCATTTACAGGTCATTATTCCAGATTCATTTTAGGTTCAACATTTCAAATGTCAGGTTGCATTATTTTGGTTCTGATTCGTAGGTCTTCAGTCGCTGATTATCGAAATCGTGGAGGGCGGCTTGGACTATTTGTAGCGAAAGTATTCGAGATTCATTTTCAATTATCCGATGGACTGAAACGGGCAGACGCTGTTTCCGGCTGTCTGAAGGGCTGTGAGAGTAGATGGGAATGATTTGAAGCAGTTCAAAAACGAAGGGCGAAGGCACTCTTCGCGACGCGACGATCCGCCGTCGTGAGGTGAGCGTGGAGATCGAAAAGCAGGGAGAGCAATAGTTTAGACAAAAACAAAGACAGAGTGCGCCCTCCCATTCAAACAATGGAAGTGATTAGATGCACCTTCCATTAGTCACGCTTGTCACAGCGGCCCTTTCACGATCTCTTGCCCTCCCCAACTTTCTCATCACCCCCACCCCTACCACCCGCATCTTCAATTACTCCACGGTGTATTATTCGATTATAATTTTCTGTCAGTTTCGGCGACTTTTGGGGTGCTCATGATTTGCGGAGAACGAAGTGGATCCGAAGATGAGCAGCGCTGGACCAAGATGTTGATGTAAGGAATTGAAGGCTAATTTTGAGAAGATGTAGTCAGGCGTTGACTCTGACAAACGGTGCTTTCCCAAGTTTCCAAAAAAAACTCAATGAGATAGACAAAAGTCTCAGGAGAAAAAATATTGTATCGGAGAACTTGTTAATATCAAGAAATTAATGAGTATTCCTACTTGATGAAGTTGATTTATTTTCCAAATATAATCTGAATTAAAGAGGCAAGAGTAATATATTTTTGGATTTCCTTGTATGAATGAGCAAATACCACCAAATTTTAAGAGCAGACACCAATAAGGAAATGTGTGTTTTGTTGAGAGTTGTTGTGTCTTGAAGTTTCCAAAACAGGAAAACAGGAAAATCGACGTCGACTCCAAGTACTTTCAAAATTCGCCGGAATAGTTTCGGATTACGAGTAGGTGAACAGGAAAATGGCCATGTCGGTATTCTCTTCAAGAATTAGTAATCTCTTGCTTTCAATTATCAGTTTTCAAAGTTATGCTGGAGTCGGCTGGTAGGAGGCAGCAAGTTATGTTGACGTCGAGGGGGTGAGGAGGGGGTTTCGTCCGCCAAACTTGGATCTACAATGAGGCCCCTCGTTTCTGCCGGCCCCAAAACCATTTTAAAGAATGAGAACTTGATTTATTTTCTCCCCAGCCACCCTTCTCTGCTCTTTCTGATATGCAAATCGATCTACGTTCCGACGAACCACCCCCTCCCCACCACCATCCATGACACGTCTCATTCCCACACGCTCCCCCTCCCACCATACTATGATTATAATTATTGTTCCCAAGATGCGCCGCGGCGCGGTGCTATGTGATTCATAAGCTGGCTTTAGGCCTTACTCGATTCATCCCTCCAGATTATAACACATACATCACCATGACAGCTGTTATTGGATGCTGGGTAAAAACGTAAACTTTATTATGTTTGTTTTGTCTTTTCTTTTAACTTCCCCCTCCCCCATCTATCCTTTCACTCGCACCCAATCTTTTTAGTCCCTTGCCTGATCACATCTCACAATTCTACTTGTGTAGTCAATAACAATGCATAGGAATATCTTTCGCTACCGCAATAACATATCTCATTCTAGGAGGCTTCATTTTTGAGCTTTCACGTGGCCGCGATTAGAGTATTTCCCTTTGCAAAGAAAATAACATTAATAACAAGGACGTTCGTTCCAAAGCCATTCAGTTTGCATCCCATGAAGACAAGTGTTATTCTAAGCATATGGGCGATCAAAATAGCATAAACTCCTTCTTCAGCTCATATACAACAATAGTTCATGTGCCAATTTTATTCCTCCTGCTACCTGATGGAAGGGCCCGAATTCCTTTTCATTTTTCTTTTTGGATAGAGAATATTTCTCAAATTAATAATTCAAGGATTATGAGGAATTACTGACAACTAAAAAACTAGTCTCTTCCACATTTTATGATGAATAAATTCCAGGATGTGATGGTGATGAATAGAATATAGTAATACATTATGAAAGTGAGACACCACTTATTCACAGAGATCTAATAAAGTGGTGTCAGGAAAACAAAGACGTTGTCTATTCTTGCTCTAGTGTACGGCTTTCAATACTAATAACTCTTCCAACTCTTAGAAGAGGAATATCTCTCAGAAGATCGCAGTTTGCCGAAGAAATCTTCAATATTATTTGTTCTCAGTTGGAACTCGAACAATATTAAATTCTCATGTCTTATCATGTCTCGCTATTCGAAGTTCCGAGATACCCAGTCAGTGAAAACAATCTGATGACATCTTCGTCAATATCCAAAGCAGGAAATGCTGCCGATGGTTTTCTCACAGTTGAAACAGATGCAGCCTGTTTGTGCGAAAGCTCATCTATTCATTAAGACCACAAAAGTGGGCTATAGTTTTGACGAAGGGGAAGAAATCAGTTTTTTCTGTCAGCTTCGCCTGGTGTTGAGGAGTCTGGGACTGTTGACTATTTTTCCGGTTAGTGGAAAAGGGGGAGCCAGATGGTATTCCCCCTCCTCCACCCGAAACATCCGGCTACCATTCATCAGTAAGTCCATTCATTCATCGAAGGAGCTTCGCTTACGTCTACCACTATTACTACAACACCAGTCTCCACTGAACTACTCAGATCGAATTCGTTCCGGCAATTCAATGAGGGGGAGTGCCCCCAAAAAACTCGACAAACTCTTCCTTCTTCCAGGACCACCAATTCGAGATCTGAAACTTTGTTTCGGGCGTTCAATGTGCAGAGAGAAGCATCTCCCTTATTAGGAAGATGTTCCTTTGATGCCTATCAGTTATCTTCGAGATTTCTATCATCATACATGGGTACTACATGCACTTGTCCAACAAATATTGTACATTGTTTGAGAGACAATATTATTGCTGTAAAGAGGTTAATAGTTCGACAACTTAGAAAATCAATTATTAAACACGATCAAGTCTGATTTCTGCTTTCCCAATTCTTATATACATCATACAACATATATATCACAGTGTACTTTATTTCAAAAATACTCTGTCTATCACAAATCATTGTAATTCTGGTTAATTGATTCATTTTACATATATTATTGCATTCTCCAAGTTGAAATTTTCAATTTTTAATACAATGAAAAAATTAATACAGTAGCCAAATATTTAATATAATCTAAATAAAATAATTTAATTCTGGTAGGAAGCAGCCATATAAAAAGTAGACCACTTTATTTACTTACGCTGAAATTATTCTTTCCTAATATCATTGTCTAACTGAACAATCATTCTTCCTTATAATTTAATTCGCTTTGAATATGAAATGAAGGTATGAGATTACTTCCGATTGTTTGAATCGTAAAGAAAACGATGGAAGGAAGCTTTTTTCTGTTATACCTACTCCAGTTTAAAATGCAAAAATTATTCAACGATGAATTTTCACTGGAATTGGCTAATGGAAAGAAGCATTGAAATGAAAAATTATTATCGTGGAAGTCAGTGCTGAATACAAATGAACTGAATTCATACAGAGCATGTAGGGGCCTACTCAATACACTGTGTGTAGTGAGGTGTTTCTCTGTATTAAACATTTTCAGATGCTTTTCAAAGAATGGAAGACGCCGACACAATGGATCTATATATTATACTTTTTAACAATGGATGAATATTCGGAGTAATATCTCAATTATTTGTTCGCCCGCTTCGAGTGAGACTTTTTCGTTTTTCTCACGATACGAATATAATGAAAATGAGTAGTCGGGAGAATTTGAGTCGTGCGGTCATTGTCTAATTTAGACATTGGGAGAGCATATAATCAAGTTAAAGCGGGCATTTCTAGTGTTCATTAGACGACGCACGGGTCATTTAGAAGAAATTGTGGAGCGTTTTGGAAAGAGCCCAACAGTGTTTAAGGTGCCGATAGCAGGATAAATGAGACGTCGATTAGGAGGTTAAGGGACAAGACAGTTATTTTTCAGACCACTGTCAGACGGTGGTCCCATTAGTTTAGTCGAGCAGATCGCGAATTTCGACTGATGAACTTACACTCCCACCAACCACTTGGCCAACAAATTAGGTTCGTCGTTAACTATCGGCATCTCTGTTAAAATTGGATCCTAATTTTTTTATTCCATCAAATCGAAATCACAGACTCCCTAAGGAAATTTACAGCAAAAAAGGGGGAAACTTGATTCAAGAATCAACTTTATAACAAACATTCCCATTTGATTCTTAATACTTTTTATGGCCGTCTAGCCCAGGGGGATTCAAAAACTTGGATTTCTATTGTTTATTCCTCTCAAGTGTGTGTGTTAGAACGTACACTTCTCATCATCCTATCATTATACTTATACAATGATTTTATATTACTGTATTTCTCAATTCTATCCAATATTAATCACACTAATGACGGGTTGATATACACAAATTGTAAGAGAATCATTAGTCTTTTGCAATAAATTAACGGTTTTCATCTTTTGATCTGCTCTGATCTAATCTAGAAACCAACAATAAAAATAGAAACAAGAAAGATAATATCGAGTTACAAAATTAAAATCAAAATGACATTAATTATGGAGAAGAACAATGTGTTGTATTTGCGATACAGTTCAGTTTACTCTCAATTGATATTTTCGTTGAAAATTATTATTCTCACACTTAGATTCTATAGCTTGACAGGTATTGTCAAAAAGGTACTATCAAATACAGGCTTGACAGGACAGTGGTGTTTGAGTCATATGCGGGTTCAACATAACTTCAACGACAATCTGCTCAATATAGAACTATTTGAGAATTACTTTCATGTGATCTCATTTCCAGGGAATATTTTTAACATTAAATTCTGCTCTCCCGACAGTGTCATTGTTGAATTTCCATTAAATGATTGATGCAGTGTTGCAACCAATTCAACTAGTATTCAAATATTAAGTTACCGGTGAAAATTATTGTTGGCTTCAAAAAGAATGTTTGTTAAATAATTTTGATAAAATTCATTCATTTCACAGAAGGAAAAATTTTATGGAAGTTGGAAATTATTTGAATTCTTGAAAAATCGAAGAATGTTTAATGTTTGGGGAGGAAAGTGTAGACAAGAGTGCAAATTGACGGCAATCATTCATGGCTGTCGATTGCAGCGCTATGAAACAATTATGTGTATTTATTCGATGTAGGCAGCGTTGTTACAGAACAATAAAAACAATTCTTGCACACTGCCGATAAGAATGTTGCCAGCTGGAATCGGCCCACACCATTTCCAGTCGGTATAAAGGCAGTCGACTCTTCATCAAGATGAAATTCATAGATAGTCTCGCGAAATTCTTGACTTCAACACTGCTCCGATGCAAGCGGGTCTACTGGTCACTAATTGCATCACCATGCAATCCTGCCTGCTTCACCTTCCTTTTGTCTGCTAAGTTTGTGTGAGCCTCAATAGGAGTAGCGCTAAATACGAAAACTTCCTGCCGCTTCGCTATAACTTGCAATCTTGAGACAATCATTGTTCAGCCGTGTAAGCCTGATGATCTCCAGTGGGAAATGCTCCTTCTGATTGCATCAAGGATATCAGACGATTTTCTACATTTGTCTCAGTTCTTTCGAGTCTGTGAACTGGATGCCAACTGGAATACTCCTCAACAAATATAACTCTTGGTAAAGGATGTATCTAGCAGGAGGTTTGTCAGAGTTTAAAAATCCATATAACATTTTCTATCTGATGATGGACATTTTTATTAGTAATTGTTGGAATTGTGAATTATCGTGATGGAACAAATTGTATTATATTTCTTATGATGTTTATATAAGTTGTATATATGCATTTTGTATATTATTGAATATGTTGTTTGTACGCTTTATTGTACTTTTCCTCTTCGAAGATAAAGAAAAAATATTCTTCTGTATTAACTTATATGGACTAATGGTATGCAAAAACAGATTTCTTCAAATAGAGTACTGAAGAATAAAGTTGATTTGTTCGCATCATTCAAGTTTTAAAAAGTTGAGTTCAGTTAGATAAACCTTACATGCAAAAGAGTTATTGATTTTTATGCTCGGCCCTAATAAGGAGAGATGCTGCTAATGAACGGAGGTTGACGGTGATGAATGAAGCAATATAGAGTTGTATAAACCGGCAAAAAGTGCTGGACTGGCCATTCGGACCCTCGTGAGCATCTCGCAAGGTCCAAACCCTTGGTGTGTTTTCTTTGAGGTCGGGGTGAGACTGAGGGTGAGGGTGCGTGTGCGAGTATCGGTTTATGGACAAATCGAAATTCAGAAAGGAAGGGTTGAAGTAAAGGACCCCTAAAAAGAGAAAGGGAAGGCTGAGGCGGCTTCCCTTAAGGGAAAACGCTGCATTTATTAACAGGAACGGGTGACTAAAAAGAACCATCGACTCCTTTCACGTACATGTCTCTGGCGAAAACAAACCTCCCTATCATTATTTGCATATCGATCGATGGATAGAATCTTTATTAGGTGCAAGGGGGGGGGGGAGGTAGAGACGACTTGAGTCGGCTCGGTCAAGCGGTGCCTCGATGCCCCGGCAAGGGTCCGTGTGTGATCCCTCTCCAGTCACGTGGCATCGAATGAATCAATCCACCTAATGAGTGGCCCTACTCGACCCCCTAATGGAAATCTCAAACTTCTTCACCGTCCACCCGCCAAGAATTCCTTCCACTTCCTTCAACGCCGCAAACAATCCCTCGGCTCTCCACTTTACTTTATATATTATACTGTAGCAACTTGACCGGTCATTCTAGCCGGGCCTCACTGTCATTCACACCACCTGAAAACCGCCGCCATGGTTTCGCCCGTCACTAAACTTCTACATTAACTCTCCAATCTGACTACAATGTGTAGAAAACTTGCAACGCTTTAGCGACAATTTTCAGTTGTCACAGAAAGTTGCAACGATATGAATACCATAGTAATCATCTAGTTGTATTTGATATATTAGTTACGACATGAAGGAAATATAATTCATAAAGAAAAGGAAATCACAAGGAATAAACATAGAGGAAACATAAACTTAGATTGGTTATTCTAAGGTTAGAAGAATATTATATATCTTGTTTTATTTGGTCTCAAGTTAAACACAAGTAGCGTGTTAAATGTATTTTGTTTCCATTTAGTTATAGAGACATCCTACAAATCTCTCATGTTATTACTTTATATTACTCTCAATATCGGAAATCTTAAAGTAGGTACTCAGTCTATGAGATATGATCGAGAACCTGATATAATTCATGTATGGGCTTATTTGTTGAAAGATACAATCTTTAATTGGTTTACAATAGAGTTCTACTCTATAAGAAAATAACAGTTCATCAAATTTATAATAGTATATTGGAATTGTATAGGAATGAACGTTAATACTGTGCCAGATTCAAGCAACGTTTAAAAGCTATCTAGCTAGAAATCAGTGTTAGTTTATCAATCAGCCAGATAGATGAAGAAAATGAGGATTATATTCATAGGGGTATCAAATTGAAAAAAAAAACACTTGCTAGTAAACCATTTTCAGTGGAGTTGAAGTACATTACGATCCTTGGATGTGTTTACTTGAATATTCATGGAATATGTGTTACAATCATGTTTAAATTCTTCAAAGTTAATTCTAAATCAAATAAAATCGAAAACGGCTGCCCTTTCCAGGCTTTGGAGTTTGATTTTGGAATGACAAAGTTCTATGATACAGTAGCCTAAAATTCGCATGGCACTTGACTGAAGACGGGTCATTGAAGTTGGAGGGTGTAAGGGTGGAAGGTGGAGTTTGCCAACTTTCAATGTCCGTCTGGACCGGTGTAAACTGTTTGTAAGCAAATGAAGCCAATCGCTATTGCGTTGGAGTAGGTTATGCTCTTATGCTCTTCAGGCTACAATAGATTGAAAGTTCATCAATTCGACCAGAATAAGTAAACTATTTCCATGTTCCTGTGAGAACAGAGTTTGAACTCGTAAATTACTCAATCCTTGACTATTTTACTATACAAATACAATAATATTCAAAGAATGATTTACAAATAAGTTTTCATCAAATTTAAAGTATCAATTGGCTATATCCGAAGATAGGATTAGAGAATCTTATTAATCCAAAGCTTTCTGATTTCCTGAGATAACTCTCCCTAACTTGTGTAAGACTCCCATAATATCTTCACTTGCATCGAGAAAACAAAACATAGCTGTTATTATGAATAATATTACAATTCAACTGAAAATGAAACCATAAATAAATTGTTTTATCGTTAGATCACAATGTATTTTGTTCAATAAGTTATATGATATCCGTGGTCAGATTCCCCTGCTTTTCAACAGTCTGAAGAGATAGGCATAGAGAAAACTCACTAATGACTTTAATAGTGGGCTGTGAGTCCATTGTTACCTGCGTTTTTCTTCTTCGTATTCCTTTTCTTCATCTTCTACTTTTCACGCTACTGGTTTCAGTACCCGACTGACTTGAATAATTGCCCAATGCTGGAGATTCAACCACTTCAGCCTTAATGAATGGATATATTAAACACACATCTACTGTGAAATAGTTTTTTAGTCTTGAAGAATGGGTCTGTGGTCAAGATTGAATATGTTTTTAACCTCCCGGATATTGCTATGAGTGTGTGTACTCCCAAGCCAAACAAAATAACTGAACAGATTACTTGAGAAGGGTCAAGTTATATTTTTTCCTGCCGTGGTAAATCGTGAAAAAATCATGGTTTTATGCAATTCAATCTATTACCTTGAGCTTCCATATTCTAATCTTCAAATGACTATTTTGTATTTTTATAACAACAAATTAGTTATTATTATGAATGAGTATGTGAGCTAGTACATTATTTTTATTTACATAAATTCATTTTTTCAATAATATTGTAACTACTCACTCTGAGTAACTATTAATTTTTCATTAATATATCTTATTCCGATATTATATTTATACTGGAGTCCTTAGTTACTTTCTGTAAAATAGAATTACACCACATTCTTTTCACTCGCTGCACTTGCTACTATCATATTTTCTCATAAACAAGCGTTTTTATTTTCCACTCCACTAGCGCTACACAAACTCAAAGGGTTTGTTCTCTTCAATTGCCTCGTGAGTTAAGTGTTGTCCAGTATTTAAATGAATCAATAATTCTAATCTAATCACCCATTCATAATCATAGGACCTAATAAGAATTGTTTATCAAACGTATAATTCCAAAATTGAGGGAGTACGTATCACGAAAATATCAACAACTCATTCATTCTGGAATTTTTAAGGAATCGAACTAACATGGGCTGCATCAATATTAAGAGTGATCTTGTAGGATTTCAAGAGAATCGAGCATGGATATTTCGAAATTTCCAACGGTGCTATGCTCTAGCACATTAGAGACTGGATGTTATTTATAATAGCTGAATAATTCACAGGGAGAGATGTGTCAAAGCGAACGGGGTGGTGTGAAAGAGGCGTAACAGTCTTGTTCCCAGTTCGCACACACACCGACGCACACGCTGGCTGTGACGGAGTTTTGTATCGTTTTAGCCACTCGTCGATATGATATGTCGCGTTTGTCACGCCGTTTGTCAAATGACCGACTGTCCGACAGTAGCAATCGTTTTATTTATTTTGGAGGTGGCTCGCACCTGTGCCTCCCATTATTTTGAAAAGAAGACGATAAATAATGATAATGGGCCACTGTTTAATGGCTTTTGTCGAAAGCAGCTCGCGCTGTTCGCTTGTGAGCATCAGAAAGGAGAGCAGACACCGCACCACACACACGCACACGCACACCAATCACAACCCAATGCTCAACATTGTATCAACCTCATCAAATATATTTTGAAAACTTGGGAATTCTGCATAGGGATAGGTGACTACTTGTAGCTCCGAAAACCATCACATTGAGAAGTAAACTTTGCAGCAGTTGAAGCTTGAAATCTAACTACGATAGCAATAAAACAAAATAGGATATTATGATTGGAGTTTGAAAAGATATATAAGAAAAAATAGAGGAGTTAATAAGAAGAAGGGAAAAATTAACAAATACTTGTCAAAGAGCTATTGACAATGTAGTATTGAAAATAATACAAAGCTAATTTTCAATTAGAAATTTAACATAAATTATTCAGCTCTCCAATCACATATAATTTTTCCAGTACAAATAGTAGTTCCATTTGAATTATGATTGTAAACTGTCATCTTTTAATCTTGTTATTTTAGAGTTGTAATGTACAATAGTTCCTCATCAAGATTCTTAGCAGAATTTCAATTGGAAGAACAGGGAAATTGACTTGAAAACAATAGGTAAAGTTTTGGCACCATTCAATGTCCTTATATCGAAGTCATCAACTGGAAGACGATTACTAGAAGATGCGTGCTGTGGCTGATGTCACATCTTGGACGTTCGTCAAACGAAAAGAAACCGTTTACAAAGTTATTCAGAAACTGGCGATGGCATTTAATGAGGCAATAGCTCTCTTTCAAGGGAGTTTAGTGTCGTTTTACGTCGAACTGTCATGTCGTGGCGCACAGAGGCCGCCGATAGAGATTAGTCCTTTGTTCATCGACTATTTTTGATGTTACGAGAGGCGGGGGTGGAAGAATAAGAACTAGACGAAGAGAAGGGAACGAATTGGGAGTAGGTGAGAAGGAGGGGGTGCTATTATTTTATTCGATGCAGACGATGGCTAAAACCGTGTCTGCGCTTTCCATCATCAACAGCTTCAAAGTACAGCAGACAAAGACAGTGATCGAGCAACTGCGAAATACGAAAAGAGCGAGAAAGACCGCAAGATTAAATTTAGCAGCCCCGCTCTTGTTGCATCTCAAAGATTGAGCTAAGGGTTTAGCAGCCCACATAGCAAGCAATCAGCTTCAGGTGTAATACGATAACGTGTAATAACTCTACAGCAATCCTTGACGTACTAGATTTCTTACTAGTGCAATAATTGCCCTAGGAAAATTTCAGCAACTCGATATGTAACAACGGTAAGGATGCAAACTAAGGATGCAACTGAAAGGTGAACGTCTTCATGTTGTGTACTGTCCATAACAGCGCCACGAGCATCGGATTGCTATAATAATTCAACCAAAACTAGACACCGTCTTGAAGCAACAATAATTAATTAGATTTGTGTTCATTTACATCCATAAGTAAATCAGAGTAACGAGATAACCTAATTACTTCCTAAGCGGATCCTCGCTTTTTGAGGGTACTAGATTTGTGAAATTCAATTAACAAGGAATAATATTCAAGAAGCTATACAAAGAGATGTCAGTTTATCAGAATTGAAGAGTGCCTTGTAAGGTTGTTCAAACTTGAGATTTAATCGTATGTGTGGTAAAAAGTAAATTCGTATGGCTTTTGTTGGTGGGGAGTCCCTTGCGGGAAGGTCCCACCGCCTGAATATATAATTTAAGCCGTTAATGGGCCTTACGACTGTCATACTTCAGCCGGGACTGACCGGCACTAACGTGCCCATCCGATAACACGGGAGTGATCTGGTTAAAAAACTTTTGGTATTGAGAGGGTTTGAGCCCGGGATCTCTATGCTGCTACGCAGGCACTCTATCCACTAGACAACGGATCAATCCATGATGGTGGTAAAAGATTTAGATTCTTATGATATGCGCATTTCGAAATGATGAGTGAAGTGATGGTTAACTATGGTTAACCATAGTAATTGTGGTTAAGGAGGCTAAACCCCTGTAGTCATGACAACAGAAGGTTGTTATGCCAGCTTCACTAGAAAGATTTTGAACAAAAATAATTGAGATAAGAATAATCAGAGTATTAAGAGGATTTGGAGGAACAGGTACCTGGAATTTCTTCCCTGTGTGATAAGGTACAATCAAAGTGCACTTCACTCCTCAAGGGAATATGTAACCTTCCAGTTTTATTCTGGACAGATTTGTTGAATCTGGGGCATAGAATTATGGCTCTTGATCCTAGATAAAATATTCCTTTCAAACATACACACTCACCTTTGCATACTAAAAGTCTATCGTACCAATTAATAACAACATCTCATCGTTATCTGACATTTTAACAAGCGAATGTTTGAGATACCTGGTTGCCTGCTATTGGGCGATAAACAGAATGTAATTCTTGCTCTATTCAAGATAACAGCGTAGACAATAAAAGCTTTAGAAGACAGATTCAACTATGAAGAGAGGTAGGTTACACTATGGCGCCTACATTTATTACTCTTGATTCAGTAATATAACACGCCTTTTTCGTTTAGTCCTCAGCAGACTGAAATTGTTTGCTTTCTGATCACCACCCCCACTATTTACTATTTATGATATGTACTTGAAGACAAGAATGTTGGATTGACTCGCTACCTTAACGAGAATTCCTTCACAGGTGGAGGATTCTGTAAACAATACGGAGTGTACAGATGTTTTATAGCCCAATTCTACAGTTCTTGATTATGGGTTACTTTCTTGGTCCCTCAATATTCAAAATGTGTATATTTCATACGCTTCAATGGAAACATTGAACATAGTGATGAGACTGACGAGTAAGATTTTAGGAGAATAGATCTGTCTGAAAGTTCCTATTTTAAATCAATTTCTCATCCATTACAAAATCTATGAAATCACAATCAATTGTGATCGAACAATAATCCTGTTATTTCTGTGTGGATGGTGACTATAGAGATACTAGAGTTTGCTTGGGTAATGAAAGGTATCATGCAAAGAGATGAGAAACCAATTACCATATTCCAATTATTCTCACAACGATCCTCCTAAAATATTCCAAGCTCATTCATGGAATGAGTATGATTATCATACAGCTGGATTCTGTGTTTAGTTTAATCAGTGAATTTCAAAAAGTTTCACTTTTTGTGTAGTTGAGAAGTTGATATTGTGGTAATTATTCATATTGAATGAAAAAGACTAAGAAATTATCAAAAAACCACTGATTTATTGATAATTAGAAAGACTGGTTTATCAGATTGACAATGGTGTAATAACCGAAACCGGTCTTTCTAATTATCAATAAATCAGTGGTTTTTTGAATATTTCTTAGTCTTTTTCATTCAATTTCAAAAAGGATAAAATATAGAGGAATTATGATATCGGTATTGTTTCCAATCCAACAGAGGTGGAGGGTACTATCGTCTACCGCTCAAATAGTGCATTAAGGCCCTATTTATACTGGAAGCTATAAGTTATCAAGTTCCATGATTAGCTAACTATTGAGATGACCTATTTTCGGAGTCCCTTCAATTATTATTCAACAGGGAAGGTAGTGATGGGGTGTATCGCTCATCGTAGCCGAGTTTGGTTTCAGCTGCACAGTATATCATTATATCTGGAATTCAACTAAAATGCATATCTCGAGTTCAGCTACAATGTATTGCTATATCACGAGGCTGCATTATTTAGTTTGACAGTAATAAGATTCGTTATAAGCACTCTCACAACGGACAACCTTACGTGACTCATGCCCCTTCAATCAATATTGAGTCATTTATTGTGAGGTTGATCGTATGAGGGAGGGGGTTTCCAGGAAATGCGAAGGAAAGAGTGGAGTCCTTGGGTTTGATTCAAGACAAGAGTCATCAAGAGGGAGAAATTTGTGTAGAATTTTATTTGTAGTTGTTCTGGTATTAGCTGTTGTTCGTAAGCGGTTGGGAAGTTGTGATGACGATGATGATGATGATTATGATGACGGTAATGATGATGAGAATGATGGAGTTGTGCAGATTCGATGAGTCGCGTGCAACTAGACCATGTTGCGTGAGAGAGTGAGGCCGATTTATGCATCAACCGCTTCTTATTATATTTACATAATACGAGCCGGAGCGTCTGCGCTATTGTTTCTTTTAATATGGGATTCGGTCGGTGTGAAGAATCGACTTTCAAACTAAGAAACTGCCTATAATAGTCCACACCGCTCTGCTTTTAGGAGACTGGGACTTGAAAATACTATCATCTGAATCAGAAATCGTCAATGAAGGCTGGATGTATAATACTACTATTTGAGTGAAGAGTACAAAGAATGCATTTAATATGTAGAAAATGTGCTGTCATGATCAATGAAATATCACTTCAAGCAGTGTAAATAGACGACTTCTCAAATGAAATCAACATCATTCAATTGAATGTCAATACACGATATTTCAGCATGGAGCTGTTAGAAACAGCTTTTTGTAAATCTTGTTGTAATGACTCATGTGAATTTGGTTAATATTTCATTTTGGAATCAATTTACTCTAGTACGAATGTGATTTAAATAAGTCAGCACAATGATTGAACATTATGCCAGATAAACTATTGACCATCTAATTTCCAAGACGTGTGATTCTTTTCAATTCTCGTGGAAGTAGAGTAATCGTGTTCATTGAAGGTGTGGCTGAACAATCTGACAGGTTGCGTAAAGAAATGTGATTTCCTTCTTATTCAGCTATTTACAAGCTGATTTCCTGGTGAAACCGATATTTTCAGTAATGCTTAGAGTGTTCCCACTCATTTAATGGTCTTCGAAGTGAAGTAGTTTCAAGCATCGCCGTTTTAATGTCTCCACGTCACGATAAGCTCAGTGATGCCTCAGTAAGGCTTGAGCAATTTTAGACAGACCAATGTGTTTGCATAATTTATATAAATTGAACTCTGATGTTTTTCAGTTTTGGGATGGAGGAATACATTAGGTGGAGAGGAAGCTAGAATTTGGCCGATGGAATGGTACTGTACGCTGCTGACAGAGACATTCTTATCCAATTAAAATTTTCTGGTTTCCGCTTTCCATTCTTAACTTGAAGGCACTGTTTTCACCACTTTGGTGACAAACACTATTTCCTGTTGCTATTTACATTTGGAAATCATGCATTGGATTTATCACTACTTCCAATAAAGTGCTGAACTACTTCTGCTGTTTTGTACTTTCTATGTTACTCATGAATTTCAATGGACAAAACACCTATTCCAATATACCCTCACCAGATGATTGGGACTTCGTTTACAGCTGCATCACATGGAAAGCTAAGTAGATTTATCTGAAAATTCTTTATCCCGCTATTCCTACATTATGTTTCTGTCTCGTTCACGAAATTATACATAACTCACGTATCTCAATGTATTTCAACTTGATAGAGAATAAACACAATATTTGAAGTCGAATAAAATGATAATTTTCCTATTTCATAAACATTTTCGAGCTTCTACACATTTTTATAATGTGTTATACTTCCAATCCGGTCGAGCGTTATTTATTTCAGGATAGATCTGAAGCAGCAAGGACTACACGAAATTGTATGGAAACATTTAAGGAATTCTAGCTGAGGTGGAACAGAGACTTCTATCAGGATCTTTTACTCTATTAGATATCTTTTTACTCGTGCAAGGACATAAGTGCTCATGTCCTACTAATTGTACGTGAATCTCCTGTATTTTTCACATTCTTTTGGGGGACTATTGTTTGTTCAATTGAATTTCAACTATTATTATGTTCAATTATTGAATTCAAATTCATACTTTTCAAATTTTAGTCCTGATGTAAAAGTAAGAAAAAATTTAAGGAATTTTCATACAATTAGCAGAATTCTAACAAGATTAGTTTTCTGTGGATTATTGAGAATTACTTCTCAAATTCTAGTCCTGATGTAAAATGTATGAAAATATTTAAGGAATTCTCATATAATTAGCAGAATTCTTATAAAACTAGTTCCCTGTTGATTATTGAAAATGTATCTTCTATTTTCATGATTGGTTCCCTGATGAGGATTCCAACTCGATTTTTCACTTTTTTCGACAGTTACTGACCCGATAAAGAGTGCTAACCTAATTGCTGCGCCAAAAGAAAACGAAACTGCCAGCGTGGGAAACATGGGCTATTGTTGTAGGCCTACGAATTTCCGCAGACCGGATTACCTCAGTATACATCTCAGACGAATTAATTAGAATTAGAAGCAATAGTGAGTGAGGAGGAATGGATAGTGGAGTACCTCCTTGTCCTTGGCGGAAAGTTCCACTTGGATGGAGGAGCGACTGGCCTCCTCACCAGGTGTAGCGGTGGCAGCCATCTTGGAATCGGGCAGTGAGCTCTGGTTGGCGACGGACAACTGCTCCTTCAGAGCACTCACCTCTTTTTCGGCCAGGGTCGCTCTCTGTAACACCAAGCAAACAATACATGTCCGGTTAGTAGTGCAGACAGACAAGGTCGCCTCCACAAATTTATGGCAGCAGAGGGTGATGCCCAAGCGAGAAGGTGAAGCTGAGAAGGTAGAGGAGAAACTGAAGGAAAAGGAGGTGGAAGACGACGATTAAAGAGAGTAGGAGAAGAAAGAGGAGGAGGAAGAGGTAAAGGAATATGCCGATAATGTATATTGGATTGATTATTTTCATTTTATTTTCACGTGCTAGGTCTCGACAGACCCATTGATTGCACAAAACAGCATTTCAATACGTATCAAATAACAATCAAAATATACACAATATAGCACAAAAGTAGGAGAAGGAAATGTAAGATAGGAAAGCGATGAAGGGGAAAGAGAGGATAAGATCGGATGATTTAGATGGTACAGATGGATGAAGAGAATATCATGGTTGAGAAGATAGAAAAAAAAATAGGAAGGGAGAAGAAGCGGAAAATAGAAGGGGGCCTTGGAGGAAATAGAAGGAAAAGGGGTGATCGAATTACGAAATTAACAATATTAACTGTAAATAAACATAAGAATTGAACAAATAATGGCAAAATACATTTAAATGTAAGAAAGATAGAAAACTAAGAAATTGTCAAAAAACCACTGATTTATTGATAATTATCACAAACCATTCTCTGTTTATCAGAGATTGACAATGGTGTAATAACCGGAACCGGTCTTTCTAATTATCAATAAATCAGTGGTTTTTTGACAATTTCTTAGTCTTTTTCATTCAATATGAATAATTACCACAATATCAACTTCTCAACTACACAAAAAGGGAAAAAGATAGAAAACAATTCGCTCAAAGAAGAATGGAAGAAAAAGAAGCAATAGTGATGAGGAAACATTCATTTATGAATAGTGTCGGGAGGACAGAATCATTAAGACTGTCTCGAATGAATACTCCACTCTATTCGAGGCCCTGAGAAATCGCTAATGCTCTTATTCTAAAAATGCTAAGTAAACGAATACAATTTTCGTGTGCTGTCATCCGAGAATTGTGAAGCTGAAAGTATATTGCATCATTCTTATTCTACCTGCTAGCTAATGGTGAAATACTGGCGTCTTGAAGGATAACTGATCAGGTATTATTAGTTATTATAATGTGTGGGAAATCGCATGGCATGTCATTAAGCTGATGCTCGATATCTTTGTTGAGTTAATGTTTCGAAACAATATCAACTGCGAAATTTGCCTTTAGTGTACACTGGTTTGATTTAGATTGTATAACTCTAGGTTCAAATGTGATAGTGATACGTTATAAAACAAGATATCTTGATGTGGCTCTTGAATAATCGTCATACCATGAAATATTAGCCCACCATGAATAAAATAAATTAAGAAAACCCTCAATAAAATCGATTGAAAAGTATAACAGTGGCATTCTGATGAATCTATTTTCAATATAATGCCTCATAGAACTACCTCTTTCCAATGTCATTAGAGCTAATGCCAATAGAACTACAACATTCCAATATCATTGTAACTAATTGCAATAGAACTACCTCATTCTCTGTACAAGAATGAGCTAGCTCCTTTTCCTGCAAAACTTTATAACGTTACTGATGAAGACACAATCGAAAACATTCCTTCAAATAATTATCTACTTTTAGAAACTACCTCATTCTCTGTACAAGAATGAGCTAGCTCCTTTTCCTGCAAAACTTTATAACGTTACTGATGAAGACACAATCGAAAACATTCCTTCAAATAATTATCTACTTTTAGAAAATTGAAATGAATTGTTTTACGATTTCATATCCACTGTAAAACACTTATTCTTCGGGACAAATCCAAACATTGTAATCCACAACACATCAAAGGACAATATTTGTTTGGATTTAAGCAGCCTGTAATGCAGGAGCGGGTGAATACTGTATCAAGGTTTTAGTGAGTGGGAGAGTATTGGAAGTAATGAGCGAACAAGGTATAAAAGGAGAGAGAGCGGCTAAAAGTAAAGAAAGAGGAGCAAGTGATTGGAAAAACGAAGAGCCGGCATTGAAGAGTAAGAAAGTTCCATTATCCAGAGATAATATTAGAACAATGAAGGGAGAGACTTTGTGAATAGTTTATACGTTTCCATTTGCAAAATTTCATCGAATTGCGTTTGGTGTGAGCGCGCGTGTGCGAGTGTTGTGGTGGAGTGGCTGACTCAGTGATAAGAAGAGGGGGATGAGATCACAGTTGTGAGAGAAGCCACTGCTCATTAATTTGTATTCCAAGACTGTAAACAACATTATATGTGTCCATGTATTTAGAGAGGGATAATCCGTACACGCTACGAAAGTAGAATTTAGTATAAGGCCTCCTAGGACAGAAAGGCGAGGCAAGAAAGGGCTGAGACGTAATAAAGGAGAAAGGGTGGGAGAAGGCAGATAGGAGTCTAACTGAGCTGAGGGAATTAAATTTATGAAATTGAAGCGTTCGGGTTGCTAAGATAGTGCTAAGCTCAACACGCTTACTTGCAGACGAGCAAAACGCACAACTTCTAGGCTGCTAACGGAGAAAAATTATAGATAAACTGCTTCTCTCAGGATTCACTTGTAGAATTATCATTTTGTTCGCGCTAGTTGACTACTTTCATAGACTTAGCGCAAACTAGAGGAAAAATAAAACAATGGAGCTCAGAGAAATGCTTCTTAATTAATCATAGATTTCATCCAATCTATGTGATATTCCACCTACAACGCTGAATAACTTTCAATGAACTTCAAAGCAATAACCTCATAGTGATGACGAAGAAGATTTTAAAAATAGTGTTTGATAACTAACTTGGGAAACTTGCATCCAACATCCGTTGTATGCATAAAATCCTGCGTGTTCACTGCAGTATAAATCTAAAGTATTGAATGATACTACATTCATTATATTCCGAATTATATTAACGAATAAAGTTTATTCAATGTACTGTATTGATGCAGTATATTCATTGATGAGAGTTTGTAGAAAGTAAAAAAGTACTGAATAGAAAAGAACAAATTGAAGTTTTAGAATAGAGGTGAGCGTTTTCTGGTTTCTATACTACAAAATAAATAGTTTTATTCTTCCTTCAATACATAAGATTATGAAAACAAGTTACTGTGTTTTATTCCATCATGGAAAAATTTCACGTCTCTGATAACAGTGTTAATAAGATTATAACTAGATTGTTTCGATCAAGTAATTTTAATGAAGAAGAATAATTCCTGCTGCACTAAAACGATGAAACAGCATCTGTGAGTCTCAAATTGTAATCCTGGAGCTAATCCGAGATAAAAATAAAACAATAAGCAAGATTGCTTCTCATATTGAAAAACTGAATACATTGAGGGGCAAGAGTTCTGATTTACAGAGGTTGGAGTAGCAATAAAGCCGCTACCCTGAACACGGACAGAATCGAATATCTAGATATAAAACCTTACTCAGAACTCTTTTCGTATTCTGAAATCAAGTTCGTGAATGAAATTCACTAACGCTTCACGTAATCAGTATGTATATCAGGAGAATATACGCTGGTGATTCGGGAAGGATGGTGGAGCTAGGTTGGTTGCCATCCGTAAAGATACGGTCATCATGTCTGGTCGTTACTCGCAACTGTAGGTCGCTCATACATGCGACTGCCGAATTAAAAATCAAGATATATAGCCGAATATATATAGAAGCCATCTCGGCTTAATGGCTGGGGAGAACAGAGAGCTTCAGATAAATTACTTGTGTTTGCCCCTTTTTAAACAAGGGATGGTTCGCATCATTTTCAGGCGCAGCATTTCGATCATCATCCCCCGAAGACAAGCCGCGCCACACATCACGTACTGGCCACAAAAAAGCCGCAAATTTAAGATATATCTTGAACCACCCTGATTCGGTCAACACTTTTTAATCGACTGGTGCTTTTTGTTTCCCTCGACACTGATAGCGGACATTTTTCGGACCCATACCCGAATAAATCTCGCACCTAATCATGCCAGGATGGATGGTCAGTCATATTCTTGAAAATGTTGCTACCATTAACTGGACGATCGGGTTATTGTAGTTGACTCGTGTGCTGTGAATCCTTCGAAACGTACTCGGTAGAGCTTTTTAAATCGTACATCATGAACCAATAGAACCTCTCTCTAAAATCTAGATCCTGGAATTTTCAAGTTTAACCTTGGAAAAATAACTTGTGAAATTAACCTTAGATGATTTATGCATGTATAAAAATATATTTTCAGACCTACTAAGGGTCAATTTTTAAAATAATATTATGATAATATGTCATAACATTTATATCAATAATATTATTGTAATCATTCGGGAATGAAGAAGAGGTGTGTAGACTTCATTTTTTATAAAGTTTCTTGGGTTTAAAAAAAAAATTTCAAAATTTTGTGGCACTCCATCATTCTAGATTGTCGTACTACTTGAGAGACAGGAGTGAGGAGCAAGCGTGCACAAGTCGAGGGTGAACGTGCCATCATTGCCAGAATGCCATAAAACCAAGAACCATGAGTACTCTTGTACCAGCTGGAGGTTCGACTTCGACCAGAAGCCTTTTATGACTGTCGTGTCGACGCAAGCTATGATAAAATTCATAGATAATGATATTTTTATTTGCGTTTGTTTTTACGACAATAAATGACGAATGCATGAAGTTGACGGAATCCATGGTGGGATTCAGTTCAGTATTTATTATAAGTCAACATGAATGGTTCCCATTCAACCGAAACTGACAGTTAGAAGTGAATCTGACTAAATATTAAGGTGGTGGTACTGTCACGACCGAGGAGATCCTCCGACTGATAACTCCGCCAGAGGCTCCAATAGGGTCGATTAGGTGAACGTTTTTTTATTGCCCTAATCAAAACAGATATTTACAATTCGAGTGAAGGTTGTATCTAGCCGTACCAATTCATCACGGCCATATATGCTAGCTTCTGCTTCTGACAGTTCTTCACGGCCACTGAGTACTGAATACGGTTTTTTGTTAGCCTCAGAACAATTGGTATAGTCGTCAAGATAAGGTTTGGAGTATACATTAGAATAGATGAGAATAGTCTGCCTGAATATCAAAGTCAATTTGATTCTCTGCCGGAAAAGCAAATAGTATTCAGGATGAGGAGTTTGGATTTGATTTATCTAGTATTTAGGATTTGTATAGTGATAAAATTAAGTATGATGTGTGGTATCCAGGATTTCCAAGAATATCTAGTATTTTTATTATCGAGGATTTATATATTACTGGTACAGTATTTAGTATTTGATATCTGAGTTTTTATAGTATCAAGTTCATGAATGATAGCAGTTCCTAACATATGTGGTTTTTAATCCTTTCTTCACATTCTCATCCTAGGACAGAATAACACCAAATACTCGGTACGCAAATATTGTTTCGCAGAAAATATTATTTGCGGGGAGAGAGAGAGAGAGAGATCTGGTGAGCGTCGCTAGTTTTGTTGTGGTCTGCCATTAAATGCAGTGGGACCTTGAAGTGGTGGTGTGACTGGCAGGGGGGTTGGTGGGGGAGGGTTGGTAGGCGACGATTAATCGACAGGCCTCGAGCGAAGAAGAGAGACAGAGAATGGACGAAGGAGAGCCTATGATGACCAGCAAACAAGGGGTTGGCAAAAAGCGTGGTGACCAGCCACTCAATATTCGTACGGCGAAGATTTACGATCTCGCGCGCGCGGGGCAACAAAACTTGTTCCGGCGGGAACGGATCTGAAGAGGGTGGGGGAGGACGACGTTTCTCTTGTGAGTACATGAATAAATAGACACGACACACCGGCTTTGCTCGTTTCCGATTTCACGGATTAATTAATTTATTATTCGATTCGAAAAGTAAAAATACGCGCTGACTGCCAGGAGTCTCCCGCGGGAGAATCGAACTTCCTGCCTGCGCCGCGAGACGTCGCCCTAATCACGAGCCGTTTTTGAGCAGCGTGAAAAATCGTAATCCAGCTTCCACGTCACGCCGGGGCAGCCTTCATCGGCTTAGCGCTCATTGTTTCTTTATACACCGCTCATAAAACATGAATCGGCTTGTGGTTCCAATGCAGCCAGGCTTCTATGCCGCCAAACATTGTTGAATAAACATGTTATGTTGAGTTTGAAGGTCAAAATCCAGTTTGGGCCTTTTCTAAAATGAAAATTTTCATTCAACTGAGAATTCATACTTCCAATTTCATGTCCTACTATCTTTATTTGTGATGTCAATCTCTCAAACGTCCTACATGAAGACTAGGCTGCTAATTTCTGGTTTTTACTATTATTTATGAATTGATGACACTTGACGCTCCATTTGACCGTCTAATCACCCATGTCAACCTTAGAGCTCATGTGGCCATCATCCTCAGCAAAAGCAAAAATCAAAGTATGAGTTGGGCTATCATCTCCATTAGACCTTCTTATAAAGAAAGAGACAAATCGAAAACTGTCAAGAGTGCAACTATCTCAATGCAATGCAACAGAATCATCCATTACTGCAACTAATTTTGAAACTAACTGCAGTTGATATTTTAAAAAAAGATGTTGATGCAGGAGTGAATATTGTAGTAGCTCATAAATATGTTGAATAAATTGAGGATCGTGAGCTTTTTATTGATGTTCTGATGATGTTTGAAACTTTGAATACGAGTATTGAACTTGGATTGGCAACTTTGGATTGGGCTATGGCGCAATCAGAGAATTCTAAGCTGAAGTCGCTTTGTGTGTCGCAAGCAGCAAGCAGGGTGGAAGCCTATTGATTTATGGATGATAGCAACGACGGTTTCGGAGAACGGCTAGTGACATCGAAATGCGAGTACGAAAGAGTAGCTAGCTGCTGGCTGCTTGACGGATACGCCGCTTAAATGGATGTGCGACTAAAGAAGAGAAAGGCACAACGATGTCGTATACAAGTTATTATGGGGAGGAAGGGATGATGATGATGATGAGGGAGAAACAAAGAGCGACGAGTGAGTGAGTGAGTAAGTGTTTAGCGGGGAGGATGCTATGTGAATGAGTGCCGAATGTAATGGGATGCAAGCATATCCATCTCCACGAAGTAGGGAGAATCACGAGGAGGAAGAAGGTGAAGAAGAGGAAGAGGAATAAAAGACAATCGATTGAAAAAGACGGTGGATGAGGGAGCACAGGCAGATTTGCAGATATCGAAAGGAGGAGATCCGTCGACGGAGAAGGGGAACTCTTGTGTCTAATTACTTATCAAAGGGTGATACCGTAAGGGTTGCTCGGAGAAATGAGCGAGTCTTCCCCCCCCCACCGATGACCGTCACCCCTCATCCTCAGGGCCTAAAAATGAACGACAGCAGTCGCGTTCCCTCGCTCTCCTCTCGCGAATGTAGCTTCTGTTTAATTTACTGTAGAAATCTCCCCCCGCCCCACCCGCCAACTCTCAGCATCTGGCAAAAGTGAACGCACAAATATAAATGATAGATTACGGCTCTTATTCATCTCACTTGCCCGATAGATCGATAGCAAGTCCGGGACTTGTGGTTTGACGTCGCTACCGTTTCGTGTCTCTCAAACACCTAATCCAAAATTAATATTCCCGGAATAATATATGTACAATATTTGTATATAGCTATACGTGGAATGATGTAGATTATGCGGTTGGAGTTCCGCATTGAAGAGGACCATTGACATGTCCTCTAATGAGTGCTGAATACGTTTCTTCCCTTGACTCAACTAATTCCTGGTTGCCAAGTCATCTTCACTTCTAAATTAATTTTTTGATCTTCGATTTTCGACTCGAATAAAAGTCCGAGTGGCACATCAAGACTAAACTTTTGACTGATTTCATCAGATTAAAAATACTTTCAGTGGCTGAGGAACAGTTTCAATTCTTCGTAGAATCTTTATCGTAATTATTTCTATGTTTATTCATCTTTATTGCATTATATTGAATCAATTATAACTAAATTTCAATTGCAGGTGAATTCAATTGAATGATTGGATATTCTGGAAGAATAATTATATCATAAAAACAAAAGCTTCTCATTTAAGACTGTCGGATACTAATATTATGATTACATACAAGCCATGTTGTATGATGCCACTCATAGTGACTTTTTATAGAATTTATCCACTGAAGCTTCTAATGTGAACAGTTTTACATTTTTCAAATTACATCAATGGATCATATTTCTTCAACTTCTATATAAATGCATTATATATAACTAACTATAGTTTTATACATACGAGTAACTTCATATTTATACCAATGAAACAGAAATGGCGTTAAATAGACCTACTTTATATTCACTAGGGATGGAAACTGTTCGTCTGATATTGTTTCAATAAACAATAATTTAATCAGAATGAAATCTACTCTTTGATACTATAAAGAAACATAACTTCAATCCGTCGTCAGCATACTAAATCGTCTCTTTATTGGGTATACAATCTGTTTATTGAATGTATTCGAGTAACGAGGAAATGATTATGACTGACCTAAATACGTCTACAATGTGGGAAAGTTCGGTACCATTCCCAATTAAAAATTTCTATTCAGAGCCGAACTTGAACGGCTGTGGCGGCACAAGTGACATGTGCTTTACGAGCTTAAAAAGACTACTTTGAGAACAGCTTTGACGCATGCCGCTCAGCCTCTAGCCTTCACCTGGTGTCAAAAAGAGGAAATCGTTCGTACCGTGCTCGAAAATAAAATCGAAAAGTGACGCCCCGCTTTATAGTTTTGTCGCAGCTTCGATTTTTCTCGCCTTTCTTGACCGCAGAATGTCATTTCACTCAGATTTGTGAGCAGACGGCAGACCGACTGCTGGCAGAGATTGGCTCATGGTGAACTGATGTACGGAACGGTGACAACACTGTTTCTCTCTTCATTCTACATCTACATCTATTTCTACATCTTAGGTTATCAATTTTCTTTTTTAAATTTGTGTATAGAAATGTGGTTTCTATGAACTTCTAATGACTCGCAAAATGTATCTTTATTAGAATTTTTAACTTTTGGCATAAAATCTTAAACAATAGCAAAATTAGTGGCATCCCGACACATATTCATATATAATGGGGGCCACATTTTCTTAGATCAGCAAGTAATCAACCAATTGTATTAATACTTTGTAAATAATTGTACCTTATATGCTTTTTGTAATCATGTCTATAATTTAAATAAAACTCCTCTGGTCGTGTTGTACCCTCGACCAGAGACATTATTATTATTATTATTATTATTATTCAGGGAATACTTTATACAACGCACAAATAATAAAAATACAACTGATCAACTGATTATCTGTGTGAATGACTGAGTCCTTTTGGAAGCTTTTATACATCGTGCGTTATAGACATTTGTAGTAGAATGCCTACTGCATAGTTTCAGTCAAGTTGTCAACGAAGAATGACCTTATAAATGTAAATATGGACTTGATTAATTATTTTCAATATAATTGCAATTTTTGGATGAAGCTATCATAATAGTACATGGCATGATGCTTCAAATCATTGAATCCGATATCACAATGAAGTTACTTGCTGAACCAGACGTTAGAGCAGATGACGTGAATGATGAATACACATAGGATTAGGAGTATAGAAAAGCGGATATCTTTGGACCGATCCAAACATCCCAGGCCACATTACCCACACCTCTGTGTAGACTCAACACCACTACTTCCCCCCTTTTATTTAATTTTGATCACGATATCAGAATTTATGTTTGCACTTGGAAGCGAGTTGCGGTGATATGCCTTCGCCGAAGCTAACGCTGAAACTTTCTAACGCCTTATTTATCGCTTAGTCGCCAGCGACAGCCAATGTCGCTCTGGTCGCGAAAACCGCAACATTACTCTTGAGTGTCGCTTGTCGCCCACCGACTGTCGCCTGTCGCCTGTCGCCTACCAGACACCCCTTCAGTGAAAATACTATTTCGGATAGAAGACGATCAGCTCCAATAATACCATAAACAGGGTAAAACTTTGGATTCTCAGGTATTTCAAAATGTATGTTTAATTGAAGTGGAGAAGAAACTACCTTACCAACTCCAAAGAATTACAATATAAATAGGAAAATTATTCAATTTATTAATCAGGGCTCCTAGTATTAACATGGAATTCAAGAACCCTGTTTCCAACTCTTTATAATAATCTCACAACATGTTTCGATTATTAATCTCATTTTCAAGTGAGTGGATAAATATGAAAACTATTATGTATCACATAAAGAATTGTTATACTGGATGTAAAAATGAAATAGAGAAGCATTTCTCATGTCAAGTAGTTAATAGTTATTTATGTGCAAGAGCGTGAAGCACGACTATCGGAAGGATATAAATGTTGGAAAGATGAAGAATATAGAGAAATAATGTAAACTACAGTAATCACAGATACAAAAGAAGACTGAACACTTCCGTTCTTTGTTAAAATTATCCCTCATAACTCAGAGATGATACTTTATAATCCAATAAAGTTTATTCTATTATTTTCAGTCTCAATGCCTTTAAATACTATTTGTCGAGATTTTTCGAACCCTGACTTTCGACATTTCTGTCCCATTCAGACATTCAGACGGATGACATGGAATTTTTAGCTGACACTTTTCAGCGTATCTAAAAAGCTTGAAAATCGGCTTCGCCAAAGATCTATTTCTATTGTGTGGATCAGATATTTGGCCATTTACTGCGGTTGAACTGTGGCAGAAGATTAATTAATAAATTGCCGTTGTTGTCGACATCGTCAGACAGTATCGGTATGCATGGGTATTAGCCAAGTCTTGACAGTGAGTATATTTGAAAATAGGCCTTGTGGCATGAGCGAGACGTGAGCTATAGTCTAGGGATCGACTGTCTCGACAGAAATATCGACTAAAAACCGGACTATTATTCATAGTAACAGCCGCGCAGGCACAAACTCATATTTTGATACGTTATTAGAAAATTAAGAAGACGAACGGCCGACGCGTCCGTAACGAATATGCCTCTCAATCCGTCCGTTGTTATTTCGAGAGAAGAAGACATCGTTGACATAAATCTCGCTCGTCATTATACAATACGTTCAGTTCATTTATTCGATCTCTTTGCATTAGCATCGTTATTTTCATCTTTATTACAGTCATTCACTTATTTTATAGAGCACCCCACATAATCATTATCGCATAAATTAGTGAGAGGTACAGGAATAGCATCATTCTGAGCGCGTTGTCTAATTACCTATGTTACGATATTTTTGATGTGTGTTATGATTGTGTTTCTGTCTTGTTGGCACTGAACTTTTGTTTGATCCAATTTTTTCACATCAATTGTTATTTTCTTGCACTTGCTACCAATTGTGGGTCAAGTTGGAGTACCAACATAACTTTTGGAATTTCACTATAATTTCCCAGAGTGCGCTATCCTGTGCTTCCCATTTCCAATTCCGTTCCATACAGCAAGTACACTCCAGACTAAAAAAAACCAAATCTATTGTCCAACTTACTCACAGTCACTAACATACTTATGATAATACATGTTCGATTTATGACTTGATTTCTCCTTTTCCAATAAATTGTAAATCATTCTGATCCCTTATTTGACTCCAGAACTGCTTCTATGTAGATTTCCTTCGAAATCTCACAAAATTTTCAAATATATTAATCAATGATCAAAGGAAAACTCATTCAATCTGGACCATTCAAGCCTTTCTCTTGTAAGTGTAAACTATCAACGTAGGTGCAAAGAGAACGAAGACTCTCAAAACATCATTTGTCTTTGTTGTGTGAAAATACAAAGCATAAACAGCTACTGAATCTTGTATAAAATTGGTCTTGATATACTTTTAAACAGATTTAATCCTTTTTGAGAGAAGGTGACTCTTATTTTCGATGTGAGCCGAAATGAGAGAATTAGAGTGAGGACAGCGGCCAAAAATGAGGGGAAGACGAAATAAATGAAGTTGCTGCTATCGAATTTGACAACTTATGCTTCTAATTAATTTAATGGCCTAAATATTGAAAAGCGGTGGAATAAGGGGTTTGCAATTGGAAGCGAGAAGAATGGAAAATATCAGCTCTTTGAAAACTCTCACTCAGCTCCTTACGACGTCTGAAATTAAAACAACTCTTTCTTAATTAACTAATTGCTTTTTGGGGACTGTTCCTTTCAAATGATTACGGCAGATGGCCTTGCACCCTTTGCATATCTTCTTTCTCCTCTTGCCATCAACTTAGATCTCACTGCTACAGATGTTAATTCGCATAGTCTGTTTGTCAACCTATTAAGCTTGGCACAGACGGTGAAAGAACTTTTCTATTCGGCCTGATAATCTGACACGCATAGAAAGTCTTTACAATTCGCATCCCTGATTCAATTCAATGGAATTGATGCCAGATAACCTGACTGATAGTGAACTCATCATACTCCTTTATCACAATCACAGCCCATTAGAGAATAAACCTAATAGGAAAACCGAGTTCAAGACACTGTAAAAATATAAAAGAACGAATTTCTCTAGCATACAGTTTAAGAATACTCCAAGCAATATGATTCTTCAATGTTAAGTAAAGTGATGATTATTGCAAATTAGTAGACGTAGAAAGGTTTCAACTCTAAATTTTGTAAACAGGTTCTTCTAACAATTTTTTCCAGGTAATTTTGTCAATAAAAACATCCTTGATAAATATATCAATAATTACACTTAAATTTTCAGATCATGATTATCTGTTAATGAACTCAACATCGTCTGTTGAAAAGTCTCATTCCTATTAGAAAGCTGTCTTACGAAAATTAATTCACTGTGAGAAATTCAGCCTCCAGTATTATTTGAACACTCTCAATAAAAAGCATGGATTATTCGGCAATGGGGCTACAACCCATGGCCATCCACTTAGGTCTACCCATTCCTAGATCAGCGGGTGATCATGTATATATTTGAATATCATTTTATCAACGACTACTATTGACTAGAATTCTGGCATCGTGAATACGATACGAATAAGAAGTCGCTCGCTCCATTAGTGAATTACATAGGCAGACTACGAAAAATTGAACGAAGCGGGCCATTTGAATAAATATCAATTCGTTCTAAGTGAAGTAATATCAATTTCAACGGGAGGTACACTATAGATGCCCGCAGAATTGGGAATTTATTATAAGAGAGCAGTAACCGTCTTGATATTTTACATCAAACGAGACAGTCGTTTGTCATAAACATTTGGAAATGGTTTTTTGGCAGACAGTGAAAAAATCAACCAATTGCCCTCATGTAGTTTAATTTCCGAAGAGGGAACAGCACTCAAATTTCAGATGAAAAAGGCTTAACGGCTACTCTCAATAGACTTGACATTCTTAATACTAGCTCAATTGTTTAATATTAAACTCAGACCAAAGAATATCAATGTGATGCTTTCTACTCATTCCAATAAATGAGAATCGTTCCATCACATGAATGCCCATTCTCAACAAGTAAAAAGTCTCACTGTGACCACATTTTATCGAGAATTTTCGTTGGGGAAACTAGTTATCAAGAAAATTAGATTACATATTCTTCAATTTAGCCACGTATCATTAGTCATAATTATTGTAATCGAACTTGTGAGTGAACCATTCAATTCTGAGGATGTAATTGAATTGAGCTTGTTTTCATTTGATGGTTCTCTGGAATCAACCATTGTACTTCAATAAAATCTTCAAAATCCCCGATCTGCTTAGGTTCACATTTTCCAAATCAACAAAAATATAACAAATCAATCAATAGGTGTATGTTATTGTTGATATCGCATTCGGATAAATAAACTCTTGATCTCAAATATTGAATTCCAATGCTATCAATCCACTTTGAGTTGAATTTATATTAAAGAACTTGCAACAATGGTATTGAAAGTGAGCGTTCAAGTTAACCCTTGGTTAACACCCAATGAATGTTTCAGTCCGGTCTCTTTTCACAGTCACTTTTTCAGGTGGCACATCCCTGTGGTGGTGGTGGTGGTGGTGGGGAAGGTATTGACCAGAGGGGGGTGTGATGTTTGCTCGCTGTCAGTGGCAGACTGATGGTTGACGGTTAGGGGGGGTGGGGGAATGCCCCCTGCCAGGACCTATTTCGGGCTCCGACCTGTTGAGCAGTCGAATGATTGACAGCCGATGCTTGGACCGGTGAAATTACACGCTCATCGCGACAAAATAGGATCGACTAATTATTAACATCGGACCGAGAGCCGTCGCATGACACCGTATCGACGACAGACGTCCACATTCGAATCGAAATGTCACTGCCACACGAAATCGTTAGTCGAAACATGACCATCGTTTAGATCCACCTGCTTGCTCACTTACATACACATCAACAGCACACTTTCCCTATTCCTCACTCGCCTCTAACATTCATCAATCTCTATCCATCGTCTACGATTCTCATTTTCTCACTCACCCCACTCCTTGTTTCCTATTAAAATCACATTTTTTACTACCAATTACAATCAAAATTATTATATCAGAGGCCCTGCAATTGATCAGGTGCGACATGAAAACTCTGACACCAGACCTGAGCCATTCAGGTCACTCGATATTATTATGATGTATTATGCTGCAATCACGGTCCACTTCTATATTATATTGAAATATTTAATCAATCGCATAAATTCATCACGATTTTCATCAAATCTCATTATTCCGATTCAATTGTTCTGTTTTGTAATGATTTAATATATTTCTATTTTCATTTAACAGTACCACAACTGAACACTAGAATTTCCAAAGTTCATAATTTCTTTCTCTACAGCCTGATTTGTCCATCTGAGCACTTGTATAGTTCAGAAAATTTTTTATTCCTTTTCTTGTGGATCAGTTTTACAAGTTCATCTTTTTATCGAGGTTTTTATTCGAATTCTTGGAAGATTTATAGGGGTCCATTTAAATGCAGAAAATGGAAATGGATTTTGATTGGAGATGAATCATTTTATATAATCTGATTTTTCTATGTTCTCATCATTGATTATTTCCAGAGCTTAATGTATGTATTCAAGATGAATTGGTTTGATGAGTTTATAATCTATTGAATCAGTAAATGAATTTTGATTGATACAACACAAACGGCAAACAGATTTGTTGATTATGGCAATGAACCATGATACTAGACGCAATGATTAACTCATCCAGGATTAGGTGGTATACAGGGGGTAGATGGCTTCTTCTTAGCTTTGAATACACGTTCGCATCATGCTGTTGCTGATCCTTAAACAGACAAGGCGAGTTGAACCTAATCGAAAGCACTAATTGCATGGTATTAGGTTGACATGGCGAATGGCGAAGATCTGTACTGTTGGTTCGTCATTGCCAACTACCAACTATCGCATTACGGTACCGGTCTTTATTAAATTATCAATAATTCAATGCGCAGCCGGACCAAAGCGAATACTTTCCAAATCCCGAAAACACCTCTTCAAGGCACCTTAATTAGCGACTGGTGGGGTGAAATAGTAATTGAACTCGCGATCGGGAACCACCACACAGATATAATCAACGGCTCTGTTACAGAGATTTAGACCGGTGATTTTCTAAGCGTCACTTTCCGCTCAATTAGTTTACACTGTGGTTGGAAACACCCACTGTCAACAGTCAAGCCAGTAATTGCGCTTTATTAATTTGAAATTCACACCAGTTCATAATTCAAATCCAACACAAAGAAGGACATTTGATTATTGCAAATCAATGTGGAATCCTTTGTATGATTTTACAGCGCACGTGTGATATTTGATTTATTTCCAATCAAATAAAATATAACTCTATGATATTTCTACACTGAACACATTCTCACTGCAATGGAATTCGCAGCCGGATGCTTCAACGTTGAGAATGATTCTTCAATAGCAAGTATTTATGAGAGCTCTCAATCTGTTTCTCTAGTTCAGTCGAGAAGTAAATATTTCTAAACTTTCAAATCTCTTGAAGGACTATGATGATCTGTGCTATTGGGAATTCTCAAACAAATTCAATTTCTTGAAACTTGGTGAAATTCCTATGAAAATTAAAAACTATGAAATGATTTTGGGAATCGCTTGGTATTGAAAATAACTACTCAATTCTGATTTGATGGTTTTGAAGACTAATTAGTCGCCATTTATACGATGGTTTCAAAAGTATGCATGAAACTCTCACTTACATACTCATATACTTCAGATGACCTTTCCTGATATTTGATCAGATGATCGATGATTGATAATTACATATGATCTAAAATGTATTAATGAGAAAAGAATGTATGTTGAGAAGTACAAAAATCATGGACTTATCGCATTTATCCAGAAAAAAACGTTCTTAAGGAAGCCGAATGATCAGAATCTGACGAATTTTCTCAAGACTTCCCTGACATTTCTTCTCAAATCTTACTTATTTTCTCAGTTATTTGAATTTGTTCTATTGAATTATAGTGAGAAAGCCAATCAGGTAAAAATAAGAACTTTGAATATTCTCAATAGCGGCTAATACAAGAAGGAGCCAAGCTGATCTGAATGATGCTTGATCGATTCTGAAGCTTCGAATTTAGCAAGATTCGATAACAACTAATCTGAAGCAGCATCTGAGCAAACAATTTGATCCGACAAGTTGAGACGATACTCAGTGCATTCTTGATCCCTTCCCCAGCACAGCTTGTAAACAATGGCCCTCTCCAAGTGTTGTAATACACAGGACTTAGTTAGGGGACAATGGAGAGCGGTCGTAACATTTAAAATTCCTCGGTAAACTTACAATGGACTTAGTGGAGACTGTACCTCATAATAATGGCTTGATCGCACCTAACACTTCATGATAAGCACTTGTTAGCTATTCAAACACTTGGTAACAAAGTTCACTCTGTCGAGATGCTTTTTGCAATAATGTTTTGTACCTATTTCAATAATATCTCCGTAGAAGACGTGCTGTGGAGCAAGAAGTACAAAATCTGCTGAGGCTCTAGACGGGTTATAGTGAGGACAGGAGATCGATTGCTTGAGAATAATTTTATTGTGCTCCATGGCAAAGAAATGTGCCCGTTCAGAAATAGGTACTTCACTGTATACGTATACTCCACTTATTCATAGATTCTCGTCTAGCTCTACTTACATTACTTAGATTAAGATTATCGCAATTTTACATAATAGTTAACATTTTTTTCTGTTGATTTATTTCAATTTTAAATTTGACTAAAGAATTATAAATTTGAAGAATACTTTGAAAGAAAAACATTTTGGGTGATGAAATCAGTTGGGGTGTTGAGTATGATGATAATCATAGTGAAGGGTGATGAAATTTTTGGTATTTATTGGAAATATTGTAGATTGAAACTTTTTATTCATCTATTTATTCATCAATGATATAAACATATAGTCATAAAATTATCTAGAATGGGAAGACAGGTTTAGCCCTTACAATAAATTGAAATTTGAAATCATAGACGATCTTGATTCATCTAATCTGTAGCTTATAGTTGTTATTCTGAGTTTACGATTCGGCTGAAGATAGAATGGAGAGATATTTTGTTGAAATATTGAAATACTGCATTTGATTTCTTCGATGTTGACTCACATAAAAATTATTTCATGAAGATGAAAAGCTGTAATAACATTGAAAACACTATAAATCGAGAACATTTATCACGAATTGAGTGAGTTAATTTATTTATATTCAAGCAACCTATTTTTATATATCGAATTAAACCTGGTTTCCATCAAAAATGCCTCACACCAGTTAAAAAATTTATTCATCAAATGCGTCAATCAAAATCATCTCCAGTTTTTGGAAGTATTTATTTACGCTTGTTTTATTTGTGGGTAGAAATGAGATCAGCCTCCAATTCAAAGACCGAACACAGGTTGATGGCTGACTAAACTGGAAAAGCGTATCTGTAAGAGCCAAGAGGCGCCTAAAATGAAAATGTGGACAGCTGTGTGAAAAGGCAGAGATTAAAGCACGTCCGTCCTATATAGCCGGAGGCGTCTGTCTGACGTCTTCCGTAGAGGGTGAGCTGTAAATATTGAAATGAAAATAAAAAATCTAGAAAAAATAAAGCGGTCAGGTGAGCCGCCCTTTTATCAGGTGATTCTTTGAAACCTGTCTGTATGGCGGTTCTATGGCGCTGAAAAATGAAGCCTCATGTGATACGATGTGTAGACAAAGAGAGTTTGATTTGTGGAATGGAGAGCGGTGGCCTATACGGGCTGATACATCACGGCAAAATGTAACAGAATTATCGAGGTATGAGACAATTATCCGACTTTGTTTCTCAGAAACAGGGATAGCTGATATTCTTCTAGAAAAATGTTCAAGTGAGTTCGCTCTTAATTGGTTCTATGATGAATGGGTTTGAAATGATTCCCATGAATATGAAGATTAGCCTACAAATTCAATAATATTAATATGGGAAATGAATGCGAAATGGTCAAATAATAAAGGTCGAATTGTTGGAAATATGATACTATTGCCTTCTGTTATCAGAAAAAACAACTTCAGACACTTCAAAAATCGTTTTTTTGGACTCGGAGGACCTTGAAACGTATAGAAAACTTAAAATCGGGGTACCTTAATTAATTCTTTTTGGAAAGCAATACTTTCCTTACTTATGGTAATAGAGCAAGGAAAGTAAAAATAATAATATGAATGATATATTTTAAATAATATATTATATAAAAGTATGTAGTTATTGTTACTTCGTATCAAGCGATAAAAATAATCACATCTATATAAAAAGGTACGTTCCACAATATTGGAATTATTATATAAAATAAGTTCTGTAACTCCAAACGGAAGAAACTAGACTCCTATTCATAAACGATAGTTTGCAATGAAGGAACAGGGTATGCAACCCAACCATCATTAGCATCATTCTGTACTGCGTATTGATTTTATGGAACGGATTGTGTTAAGCGGGTGGTATGATGTGCCGTTTTTGTAATTACTAGCCCTTTATAGTGATTGACGGCCAACGATGACACATTCATTGGTATGAATTCTTATTGTTTTTCAAAGTCATAACATTCATGGAATGAGCCACTCTATCTAATTACATGGAATTACTATTTCATTACCCTGTCTGAATATAATATATAAGTTAAAAGTTGTGAAGTGACTTCAAGCAACTGATAAATATTATTTCTAAACTTCTTGTTCACTAAATATATTCATTAATTTCTTATTTCGTAATACATTTTTTATAAATATACTATACATTTTTTATTAACAATTTTTTAAATCTCCAATGAACATGTTTTTATTATCATATAAATTTGATTGTCGATTGATTGGATGAAAACATTATCATTCTGGATGGTTATCCTGTAAACCGGGTAAAAGCACAACTAACGTTTTTTTAAGTTCTAATCAGGGTAGTACTTTTTTCGTAATTCAATCAAATTCACAGTTGAGGATTCATTGATTTTTGCAAGCATATTGACGAAATGATTCTAGAAGATCTTGTTTGAAGGATTGATTCTTCATTTAGCAATAATGAAGAGCAAAAGGAGCACGGAGTAAATTGTGTAAGGGATATAATATTATCCCTGATAAAATAGAGTGTATTAGTGGTGTGTAGTGGAATAGGGAAGTAACAACCCCATAAAGAAAAAACAAATTGTTCTTTCATTGGAAATAGAGAAGAGAAGGTGAGTAGAAGCGGAACGGAGAGGCGGGAGCGGACCCGATACAATCTATTTCGAATCGAACGAGTAGGAGGTAGGTGATGGGGAGGCGAATACAAAAAATCGAGTGGAAATAAATAAAAGAGGGGTAGAAGGAGAAGGTACGGAAAGAAAGAGGATTCCAATATAAAGTGGGTGGGGTTATACGTGGTGTAGAAAAATGCACTAGCAGACAACGAGTGATCGGGCGAACCCCCCTCCCCACTCACGGTCTGGCCACGCCTGTGAGAACGCCCCCCCTAACCCCCCAACAACTCATACCCTCTTGTAACCGGTTGCATCTCATCTCTCAACTGACCTCTCTGTCCGTTGCCTTGCTTCGATCGAATCCAAGTTTCATATGCGACTCGCTCGCCAAAACGGAAACATCGTGCTGGCGGGATTTGACACACTTTTCATTATCATGGAAACTCGCTCTTAACAGCTGCTCGAACACAACTCAGTTTTACATGTTGATTGCATTCTGTATTATTTACAGATAGTGGCGTATGTGATTCAGACAGACATGTGATCAAATCGCCGTCTGCAGACGGTGGAATCGATGTGTGTACCCGGTCTCCACTATTCCACATATCTATGTGATGCTGAATCACATATTTACTTCACCACTATTCTTCCCAAAAATGACAACCAGATAATTAACTGTCAATCGCTCTAATATATACTTCGAGAACTCGCATTCTCCCTTCAATCAACGAATCAACCCTTTACAAAACTTCACTTTTTCTTCTCATACCATGACTTTTCTATTCATTCTCAATACACTATTCTTGTCAAGCAGAAATGTAACAAGATGAAAATCAGAATGAACTGTGTCAATCGTTCAATATTCTGTACTCTCGGAACTCACATTCTTGCTTCAATTCACCTGTAAGCTGTAACAAAACTTCACTCTTACTTCTTCGTACTGTGACTCGACTCTGTTCTCTCTATAACACTATTTTTACCAAAAAGGAATGTGACAACCAGGTTTAACTGTCAATCGTTTAGTATACTTCCAAAACTTGTATTCTCGCTTCAATTGACCTTTTTCGAAACCTTACTGTTTCTTCACTGAACAGAAATTGAATATTCGTTCTTTATTTAGAACTTTCTTGTCGTTTTCTCTCATGGAACCTCACTGTCTGTTATGTATTTTCATAGTCCTGATACTAGTTTGGAGAGAAATGTAAAATGATTGGGAAATATATCTACTGAAGCAGTTCTATGCTTCATTTCTAGATTACTAATGTTGACTGACAGAATAAATGAAGAATTCACCGGGAAGAGTGCTCTTGAGGGTTCACTAGACTTAGGCCTACTAATGCAAGATGATTTCACTCCAATTCAGTAGAAATCAATAGATAATACTAATTTCAATAGACAATCATGACGATGTAGAATAATATTTCGGATTTTGATTTCCACTTCTATATTTCACGTTCAGTGAGATCTTTTTCCCCTTTTGGAAATAAGGAAGTTTAACAAAGAAATCTTGTCATCTGGATCGAGAAAAGAGGAGTGGAGTTGATTTCAGCAAGCGACAATACCCTATCGAAAAAATTTTGTCGTGCATGAGAGGATGAATCCCATCGCTAACTGCACTGCAGTTGAATGAAAATGAAGATGCACAGTGGCTGGTCTAAAGCCGGGAAGCTTTTGTGTGGATCACGTCTGGACTGACTAATTCGGACCAAGAATAACTGACGCGTGTAAGTGAGAAGAATAATCACGATTCCGATGAGAGGGTTGATGGGTGGTTTCTCATATTCCTTTCGCACACACTGTAAATGGCAAGACTCGGCGTATTGATTTGTGGAGACAGTGCTCGGCATGTCTTCTTTTAGGCGTGTTTGACACGAGAGTTTGATAACAAGAGCATCCTAGTTGCTGGAGGCTGGCATAATTGGATGCATCCTACCGAGATGTATCGTTCATAATCAAAACTATAGCTGCGCTTTGCGCGCAAAATTTCAAAGCCTCTGTAAGGATTGTGCTGCTTATAACATTGTGGAACATCGCCCACTGATCAATGGTCTATGTAATGATATTTCAAGTAAGACTGCATCAAAACATTTATGTTATAGTTTAGCATGTGACAAACAAGATTACAAAATGTTATGATAGTTCTTCACATACTACAGTCAGTATTCTAAGTTTATAGATTATATCTATTCCATGACCAATTCGCTTATCGTTTTGATGATTTATATCAATATTTCCACTCTTATAATTATGTTCTGATACAGTATGATGTACATGAGTCATAGAAAAATACTCAAATACGGTTTCCCATTTTTCAAGTATAGATTGATTCACTAAGTGTCACATAGCTTGTGTGTTTTATCATATTGACATCAGTGATCAGATCCGAAATAGAGAAGAATATTTCATAGAGTGTGACTATGGAGCGATTGATTAAAAATGCGACAGTTGAGGATGCAGCAGATCAGTGATTGATTCTTTTGGGAGGCAAAAGCTGTCTGGTTTGAAGGTTTTATTTCGGCAGCTGCCTGTCTTTCACAAGGTCAAAGCTCACCCTCTACCGAAACGGGAAACAGATAACACTTGTATGCTGGTAACAGACGACTCATCTCTATTTCCGTTTCAAGCCGACAAAAAACGTCAAACATTGGAACATCATTCCATTCAGAGTTAGTTTTGTCCGGCAAAAGTAATCAATGTAGCCCTTGTATAATCTTCAGCTTGGCTGGGCTCAAACTCGACCGATTTGTTGAGAGTGACTACGAAAACAAGGCGTTGGATTATTCATGCTCGGCCTCTCTGCTGAACTGCCAACACGGAGTCACGGAGCACATTGCTGTCATTCCAGAGCACTATTCCAAATAGAAACATTTTTCAGGTGGAGGCTAGAGGTAAACCTTGAAGCCTTGATTGTCAAACATTTTAGAATCGAGGAGACGTATCACGAAAAACGATAACTTATTCTGTTACTGCAACAGCAGGATCCACAGCACATACGCGGTACTTGTAATAATATGTGTGGACTTTATTGATGAAGTTCACGAAAATTGGTTATTGATTGTTCGTACATCAAAGTGAAATTCCAAGTAACTCTTCACTTTTATAGTCTAATGTGGAATAGTTTTTATTTACTAATTTTCAATTATTGCCATTTCTGTACGTCCTATAAATTGCACCTTTTAGTTACATGAATAAGGACTTGCTATGTGATTTATTATGAATGAAGTCTATGTTGAGAGCATACGTGATAGAGGTATAACCAATTGTGGAAGGAGAAGAGCTACGATGGCAGAGGGGGGTAAGAATGGAGTTTAAAATTAGGGGCAAGTTCAGAAGAAGAGAGGCCTTCAATGAATACAAGACAGTGGTCCCGAGTGGCACGATACTTTTATCGTGGTAGAAAAAACAGGGTGGGCAAAGTAAAACGCAACGCACTAGACACCCCCCTCCCACCCGAGACGTTTATCAAAGTTTGAGCGTGATAAAACAGCGAGCTGCGTGATTTTTTATGATAACCAATAGTCGTTCTCTTTCACCGCCTTCATCGACTCGATGCCTCTCTTCCTCCTGAGAGAAAAACTAATTACAACAAAATATCCACTCTCGATTATTTTGAACCGACGCTAAAACAGCTTTTTACGACCGAACGTTGCCCATTTAGATCGAAACGAAAAAGCTGAGGTTAAAAGACGCATTTTACGGCGCTAAAACTCACCATCCGACTTTAATATTTTAAGATGGGCGGATTATAAGAGTGTAATTTTTTCTCAGGTATATGATATTGTTAGTGTTCCTCAAAAATCTCACACTTCGATATTCATCCTGAATAAAATTGGGCCTTATTGACATTTTCATTCACTCAGATTTGAAACAAATAGTTAGAAGAAATCCTCACTGACTCTCTTCAGGTTATTGGGAATTATTAGTTGCAATAAGCTTGCATCTTGTTTTATTTTAGTATGTTGTTTATGATATTCTTGTATTTATCTCTGCACCTCACTCCTCAATCACAAGCATTAGTCCTTGTGAGGAGCCTTCTCCAAACTGTTCATATATAGAAGAAGAATAACATACAATTGAAAATTCAAGCTCAAGACTATAAGAAGATAGTATTGGAGATGAAGTATTACAGCAGTATTGATGAATATTAGTTGTAGTAGAATATTGTTTCTCAACTATTCTCAACAGTCTTTTTGAACAACAAATCTGAGTTATTATTGTTGATCTCGTCTGATGTACAGCTGTATTTATTTTGCTGCTTGATGAATGAGCAAGATCGAAGAGGAAAGGAGAGGAGGTTGTCAAGCGTTTGGGAGGGAATCGACGAGAGGTTTTGAACCAGAATTACCTGATAGACAGGTCTCTCGTTTACAAGAACAGGTTCCTAGATGTGTGAGGGGTGGCGGTTCGATTACTAATTTACAACCACCCCTTTGTTCGGGGTGCCGAGATACGTGCTCAAACAGTCACTTACATCAAAGGATTGGTCAGGCTGTGAAAAATACATATCATAATGCAATAGTGAAAGCATACGATCAACTCCGGATATAGATAAGCATACTCCTGTATGTTTATTCCATGATAATGCCTGACTCCCACAGCTTTATCATTTCCAGCATTGGATCATCCTCGAAGTATATAGCATATTCATGTTATAAGGAAACAAGAATAGCCCAGCTACTAGTTTTCAAATACATTGACAGCTGCCAAACTTATAGAATATTCATAGGATTGGGTAGTAGATTAACAGCAGACAGGCTAAGTTGTTGCACACTGCTTCCCTTGACGCACTGTCAAACTATTAAATTCTCCTTCAAGTATGGGTTATGATCACATTTTTTACTCTCAGGAAAGACCGAATCGATAAACAGTAATTAATGTTTTTTTTCTGATTCATGAAACCTTCTATTCCAATTTGAATTGAGGTCAATTTTATTATTAGACAGAAATTGAAATTAATAAGCTAACAGCATGATTATGTCTTCGTCTGTATAGATTGTTGAGCATTTCACAAGATTTGGAAAGCATTGTGAAGTACGGAGAGATTGAAAAGATAACCTGTATATATATGTTGTAGTGAGTCGGTTAGTGAGTTACAAACTGGAGTTCCAACTCATAAACATATTCAGATCTATGGCAATAAACATAACTTGAAGAACAGAGCACACACACACACAATCGAACAGATGTGTTGCTCTTCCATTCTAAAAGAGTTGATGTTGAAGAGGCGAGCACATGGTCTATGCTTGTCAAAACGGATAGACTTGAAATTGAAGCAATTAATTGATTTGTGTTGGAAAGAAACTGTTGTGTGTTTTTGTGTTGGTGAGCTTCTCGATATTATGAGATGTAATTTTAGGGGATTTCAGTCTCCGAAGAACATGTTAAAGAAAAACTGGAGTTGATCCAGGCTTAACATATGGGTATATGGAGAAGCAGGCAACATATGCTTGTTATTAACCATTGGAGGCAGTCAAGAAGCGTTCGTCTTTTAGTTTAATTTTCGGTGAGGATGGGTGGTGTCTATTGAACTCGAAAAGAAATAACATTTTTTTCAACACAACGGCGCTAAGTTCTGACTCTCACTCAAGACCTCTCTTTCCCTCAGATCCTCTCTCACTTCTCTCTTCAACAAACTTTTCTCCCTCATCTGGGCGCAAATAACGATCACTGTTAATTCATAATTTTTATGATTCCTCACAAACTATCCAAATAGACCCACCAGTACCATACTCGAAAAGGTACTTTCCGATCAAAATAGTACATATTTAAATTATTGTCTTACCAGTAAACTAGCTAGCTTTCAAAAACATGACAGAAATGATTTTATCGAACTGATTCCTCAAATATTTTGAATATAGTTTTCTTTTATTAAATAGAGTTTTTATAAAATAACTTTTATAAGTTTTTATTTAATAGAGTAGAATTAGTGGAATAGAGTAGTGTGAATTGTTTGGCTACGATTTATTATTAGTTTGATTTGTTTATTTTCCTGAAATAATACAAAATTCAAAACTGAATAAGAAACAAATACAATTAATACTTCCTAATGTGAAATTTTAAAAAAATGGAAATTGAAGAAGGCATAATAGATATCATTAGGACATCTCTCTCATTTTCACATAGGTACAAATTAAATCTCCAGCTTTACTAATCCATTCTAATATCTAGTAACCACAAATGTAAACTTTGTTAATATTTTCGCAAACAAATTATAGTGAAACTCATTATTCTAAAGTTCAATACTGATTGAATAGGTTGAATATTGAATGAACTCAGACTTATGCTACTGTTCTTGTGAATTAACATTTCATGTATTTGAAGTACATTGTTGGGAGAAGAAATACCCAATGATAGTTCCAAAAGGTAATACAAGAATAGTGATTTCAATGGTCAAGTTCATGATTATCATGAGAGAACCCATGATTAGGTTTCAACAAAATTGAATGAACTATGAACATTTTATTATTCTAGTTCACTTCTCTTCATTGTTTCAGCCAAGGATTAGCTGAGCAGTACCGTTCTTAAAACGATCTGCTGTAACCGGTTTGTAAAGGGTTCCTGTCCAAAGTCTGTCTGACCAAACCCATGATCATTGGAAGAGTTTGAAAATAGCAATTACTGGCCAGACTACATCATGAAATGTTCAGATTTCCGTATCAGTCTGATGCTATTCTACCTGTCAAACGCTTGCTAGGAAACTACTTTCCATTTTTATTCTCATCAAAATGAAACCTGTGGGCAAGGCTAGAATTTCACATTTTAGTCTTCCAGACCCATCGAAATGTTTAAATACATGTCAGTTTGATGAGTTCGTGATTACTCCATGGAGGTTATCTACAACGATTTGGTAGACAACAAGTACATGATTTCATCATTAGAACTGCAATTTCTGTGATTTTAAAACGTGGAGGATATTTTTCTTGATTCATCGTGAGTTTGCCAGATGCAGTTTTTCACTTCAACAGGAATAAGCGCATTTTAAAATCTCATTTCTGTATCCAGGGTGAGTTTAATCTTCATCGTGGGAAATGTCGTATTAGAGATTCAACTTATTGTATGAGAAAAATATCGTACTTGACTTCAAAAATATTAAAAAAAAACGTAAAATCTGCATGCAATAGTGTCTGACTAAACTTACAGCCTATGTATCATTAGAATAGATTAGAAAAATTGATAGTGGCGATTTGGAAAGCAGGTCTCAAACCTGCATTCTGTTGATTACACGTCCATTGTGACTAGATTTCGTAGTCTATGTATGTTATCCAAACACACTATCTACATTCTACTGATATGCTTGAAATGTTTCCGGATAATCTCGTCAAAAATTGCACTTAATTTGTTGGTTGAATTTGCTAAATCCAGGATGTTGGCTAGTTCTGTTGATGACCATAATACGCTACTGTCTTGAAGGCGATACAAATAATGAGTGAAAGCTGAGATTCATATCTTAATTTCAATTAAATACTACATTATACTCAGACTCACAACAAGCTTGGTTCAGTGATTGAGCTAACAGTGGTCAGATGGAAACTGATGCTATCTGTAACTGCTAAAACAAACAAATATGTAGTTGTGATAGTGTAACATCTAATCTCCCTTGTGACAGTTTAATGATTATAATTATTCAGCTGGTACTACTACATACCTTATTCACCTGAGGATTGTGTGTATTCTGAAACAATGGATTACTTTACTGTATAAAACAATCTTGGTAGGCTCACAAAAATCAAAATACCTTTTCCTATGAAACGAACATTAAAACACTGCTTTCTTTACAACAAAATATAAAAATCATATAATGTTATCCTAGTGTTGTTAGAAGGTGAGAAATTTAATGAGAAAGAAATTTCGACACCTTGATGTGTGTTGAAAAAACAACCTGTGTAATCTGACTAGCTTATGATAAAAATGGAATAAAGCAAACAGAAATTTCCGGAATTCACAGAAAGGAAACATTCTAGAAAAAAATGTTGTCTGGAAAAGATGAAGTTTTTCGGGAAACTCTCTCTATATATGATAGATGATATAGCGCTAGATGAAATAATATAGTTTTCATGTAAAAATTCTTAATGCATTGTAATTTGATATTGGAATTATAACCACCTGTGTAATTAACATTTCAGTTGACAATTACTGAAATGCTGTTTAACGAGAGTGGAAAATGTTTGATGAATTGTAAAATTCCAATATTAGATAAAAATTAGATTAAAAAGGTTTCTATGGGTAGATAAGTTTCAGCTGCCTGATTTCGCGAAAATCTGGTAGAAAACCTCTTACTCAATATTACTTCGTCTTCTTTAGACAACATTTATCGATTGAGATTGCTACAGAAAATCCTTTAGGTGTGTGGCTTAGCTTGAGGAAAAGATGCAGCTGTTGCTAAAGGAATCCTCCGCTCATGTGCAAGGAGGAGAAAAGGATTAACAAATAACAATGGCTGGAAGACGAATTTCATCATCAGATGCTGAAGCATTCACTGAAGCGGCTGTCTTCTATTCCGCTACTACAGTCGTGCCCAATCTCATAATCGAATTAGAGTATCAAGAACTGTGGATGTATAGAAGTGTTATAATGTGGAGAAAAGGACTCTCCTTGAGTCCACCTGCCCACATTACCTTAGTTGGCTTTAGTTCTTATCATGATTATCGTACCGGAGGCAAATGGTCTAGTTTTCACTCCAAATGAATTGAGCCGTAATCGATTATTGCAACACAGATAATGTGTACTGCTAAGCTATAATCCTCGACTTCAGAAACAATGAACAAATATCTCGGTAATATTATTTCAAGGAGGAATAGGAAATTCACTAATGTAGACCTATAGATTAAAGACTTATTCTGGAGAAAATCTTGAAAAGCCTTGAGAATATAATTGAGCACCGTATAGTCCACACAACATAGAGCAGAACATATAACAAATCTTTCAGATTCAACTTCTAACAGACGTTACTTCTTATAAAATAACCTTATTTGTTCTAGACTTTGCCATCTTTAAAAAACATTTATATTGAAGATAAGATGGTGTTTTGATTTGAGTATAGAGATCCATGTACGTCTTGATCACACAAGTAAAACTTAATCAACGAAATAGACAGGGGTGCCATCAGGGGGTTTTGGATGCAGACTGTGTCCTTGAAATTCGGGGGGTCCACAAAAAGGATTTTCTATTTATGGGAGAGGGGCAGCTGTAGTTTTCCAAATTTAGGGGGTATTTTGTGAAGAGAGGGGCTCCCCTGAAATAGATGAAGAAATATGCGTTCTTTGTTTCTTGATTCTCTTTTATATGGAACCAAAGTTACGAAATTTTTCATCTTTGATCCATAAAAATTTTATAATATATTTAGAAACTTTAGAATCAAGGCTACCAGAAGTGACTAACAAATGAATATAACCGAAAATACGATCGTATTGGATGAAAATTTGTGAATTCCCCAAAAAGAATATAATTTATTACCGGATGTTCATCACGAATAAAATTAATGGGGTCAATTGACAAGCGACGTTACCAGTGAGAATTCCTCTTTTTTACGATTGATTTAATTGGCTGGCAAACTTCCATCTGAGTTGATCACCACCCTCCAATAGCTTCCCACTTACTGCAGCTCCAATGTACCTGGTAGTTGGCAACTGTTACCGCAAATTACGATGGCGTTTTAACATTGATTAGCAGTTTTAACTGATTAGACATCTGCATTGAACAATGAACGTTTTTTTCTACGCAAGATTTGTTGGATTGCTAGATCAACGTAATAAGAATTAATTAGTACGAATTCTCAATTTGAACTAATTCTTCTCTAAGAAAAATCCTTCTACAATGACTATCTCATTCTTTCGTATTTGATGTGAGGATATCGACGATCAAGGTATCGGTTTTTAAGGTTTCATTAGAATTTGATATAAATCATTAGGCACTAGTAATACCATAAAGCATCAATTCATGCGAAATAATCTATTCTAACTTTTTGTAATGGTGATCAGGAGTGTGTTATGTTTGAGGAGTATTTTATTGAGCAATCCTTTGTGGAAGGTACTTGGAAGTATCTTCAAAATAATCCATAATAAATTATGACATCTGCTAAAGCCTGTATCAACAACGAATACTTGTTGGACTACGTAATAATAATTGTGGGGAGAAGCGAGAAGACGTATTGAGTAAACATAATTCCGATTTATTCGGGACGAAATTGAATTTGTTACAGTGTTCCAAGTTTAAAAGCGAGAAACAAAACAGCAGTGTCATGGGCTAGAGTCATCAGTCAGACAAGAACGAATGACTAGAGGAGAAGAGACGCAATAGAATACAGCTCATGGGTTCGATTAGAGAGACAACCGATGTTTTTTGGGAAGATTGACCTCCTGGACAGCTGTTGCTCTCTTTGTCACCCTCCCCTCAACTCCCCGCCATTTGCTTGAAGAAGAAGGATCGAGCCAATCGATCGACTAGTCGAATTCTCTTTTCATCCTTGTCTTCTTCTTCTTCAGCTTGTTGTGAGACGCAGCTAGAGAAGGAGATCAGTCTCCTATTCCGGGTTATTTTAAGGTACAAACCCAGTGAGTCAGATGACACTTTACTAAATTAACGTCATGTGTGGCTGTCCCCCTGCACCTCCCCACCCCCGCGCACTCACATCCAACACCAATGTATTTTCGATAAGCACACACACGCGCGGGACCCAGCAGCGGCGCGCATACTTGTACACATACACACAGTAACACATACACATGAGAGGTCGGACCCGAAAAAAGACTAGAAACTTGTCAGCTGTGGGTGCTATGGTAGTTCTTCGTTTAAAATTCGAATTTCGCCTGTTAATGATATTTTATTTTTGTTTTGTCTGTCTCCCTCGCCCCCCTCCCACCGGCCACCCTCTCACTCTATCCCGAAATATCGGAAAGTGCCTTTCTTTTTCTTCCGAACGAAATTAAAACAAAATTCAGCCGTCTGATGCTACTATCGCATAGTGCAGTGCACGGTGGGAAAGCGGCTTATTATAACTTGCCATGCAGCCGCTCTCGATACAACAAATATCAAACAAAGACATCAACACATCCTCCATCTAGTCTTCGAACAAATTTCTAACAGACAATGCCTCTTTTCTAAAAATAATGAAGGCAACAGATATATTGTGCGACACAGTTGTTTATGTTTGCCTTCATGAGTTATTTCATTATAATATAATATTGTCATGCCAAATACGTTTGGACGTACATTAATAAAATTATAATGACTAAATCATTGTCTATTACTATTATAAGAAACTGTCAATAAACGAATAAGAAGTTGATGATGTCTCATTGTCATATGGAGTAATAGGCCTACCACAACATATCCTCCCATATAATCAATTGTTCAATTATTGTTACTGGCTATTACTATCGTCTTATATTACTGTAGTCGTATTAAACATATTTCTTGGAATATGTTATGCTATGACTATAACTATAACTGTAGGAAAAAATGAAACAATATTTTGTATAGGTTTTCTCTCCTATAACCCACCTATCTAATAGACTAGATAGACTACTGTCTATCTCTTCATCTACCCACGATCCATCCAAAACCTACGGGAAAGTTACCAGGTATTAATCAATTATAAGATAATAAACATCACACCTTGCGGTAGCAAACTATTAATAGGAAGATGATTCAGTTACAAACTGAAATATGAGATTAGAATTCTGCAGTTAATACCGAGTAGTGATTTGTATCGACTGATATTGAATACTGAGCAAAGTAGCGACTGAAGCATATTCTATGCACAATTTGTCTCCAAGGTACGAATAACAGAGAAATGATTGGAAAGGGTGGATTGTGAGGGAGGGAGTGGCTCCGAGTAGATCCTTTGAAATATCATCTATAAAGGAATCAGTTCAACTGCCATTCGAGATGATAAGTGATCCGTTAATATTCTGGATTTCTGGATGCTAATCAAATGACTGCTAACCTTGTGCAGTTATCGATTTGAATTGGAAGCTCTATTAGAATCAATGTAGTTTATTCTTGACTTGGAAGAATCTATTGTCTAACACAATTTTCGAAAATACTCTTGAAGTAACGTACCTTTTCTGGATAACTTTTTCGTGATATTCAGATATCTTTGAATGTTTTATCACGACGTCTTATAAGGAAATGAAAATTTTTGTAACATACATGCATTGACACAGTAGAAACAGTAGAATTATTAGGTCAAATTGTCGAACTATAGAAGAAAGCTCTCAATAGAATTCTCAACAGTAGAAGAAGCACTACTTCTGTAGATTGATGAGAAAATCATACAAATGTTACAGATAACACCACTTTATCAATGAAATAATCACTCAACTCCTCCGAAATGTGTCACGTTTCCTATATTTAACACATTCTACAAATACTTTATCACCCACAACCTGCTTTCACTTGATTCCGATATAAACTGATTTTTTGGACTGAGGAAGAAATTGAGTTGAAAAGCAGTGAAAGATTATTCAGTTTCACCAACTTTTGGCGCAAAAATACATGCGAGGAAGAATAGGGTGACCAGTTTTTTTCGAAAATAACCCCCTATCAATTGTGTTGGACTTGTTCGATCAGTGGAGAAACAAAGGTTCGACCTCTCCCCCAACGCATCAATTCAGATTCTGGAATCTACAAGTGGTTTTGCATTTCCAGTTTCATCGGAATTCTTGTTGAATTCATTGGAAAACTGCTATTTCAATTTTTTCATTGCAATTGTTCACATTCTGTTGAACTCAGATATGCTGAATAAAAGTTGAGAATTTTACCATGCTATGAATGAAAACGTTACTACATAATGTTGATGATTTTTAAATAAAATTATATTAGCATCTCTCAAAATTTTACCTTGTTCCTATTGAAACCATCTCGTTACTACTAGGAAAACATGATAAGTAATTATGGTATTGCCAGCTCATTTGAAATTCTTTATTGGTATTTTTAAAAAACTATAGTGTCGAAAAATTTGAATTCTTCAAGCGCAGTAATCTGAGAACTCTTGAAGTAACTTTGTTTTTATTAGTTTCTAGGTGTACAGCTTTTCACCATGTTTGACAATCTAAAAGAATGTTTTTTATGCTATTGAGAATCGCTTCTCTCAGTGGATTACAAATAATCGTTTTAAAGTCTAGTATAAGAACAGTTCACGAATCAGATTAATCTTTTTTGGTTCAATTGACAAGATCCTTCAATGATCTCATTCAGAAGATAAATAGAATTGAATTTTGTGTGATATGGCTTCCAAAAGGCGTTTGGAAAAATGCAGTTTACATAATTGAACTCAGTGCTCCCACACAGTGGAACACAATGCTGTTTGTTGGAGTGAATCAGCTCACAATCAGCCAACAACCCAAACCGCGATTAATTCATTGATCATTTCAAGTCGTGTGCAGTAATTAATTATGAGCGATTAATTCAATTTAATAAGCTCGATATGTACGCGACAAGTCGTTTGGTTGTCATTCACTAATGGATGTTGAGCCGTTCAAATGAATAAATATTTTTTATGAATGAACTTCCTGTCACATTCATCGTCTTTGAATATGCTTGCCCTCCTTTCAACATATCACAGGCCACACTGATGAAAGTCTCAATATCTAATACTGCCTAATCATAATAATACCACTTGGCAACATAATTCATGACATTTAATGATTTGATCGGCATCATAACAGCCAAGTGACTATGCTGGTGAATGATTGTATTGAAGTTATTCATAAGCTTATCAGTTACTATAGTTCACTTGGACATGTACGAGTTCTACGCCTACTCAATACTCATTCATAACATTTTAGATCTATCCATTCATAAAAATTCAGCTGTCTTTGTTCATAAAGTAAATATACTTGAGACTTGATTATTTCCACAGTTTCAACATCAGTAATACTCCACAATCATTCAACTTGATATTTCACTCAACCTAATTATCTTTTACATTTATCGATTTCCATGAAAACAGGCGATTTAATTATCGAAATAATTTCAGTTACAGTTCCTCATCCAACTATCTAGGATTTGATGATTGTCCATGTGTTGAAGTATCATGATGACGTAATTTGATCTCAAATTGAACACCGAATAAAAAAACAGTTATTTCTCATTGAATACTAATTTTAATGAGCTTAGTGTATGATTAATACTGACCACAAGGAAACGTCATCGGACAATATTAGTTCAAGGCTGTCTTGCTTTTAGAAGGAATGGATTATCTAAATGGACGCACTCAAGGTCCCCATAATCAATCAACACTTCTGAATTTATGATCATTGGAACTGGTTGTTCAGACATATAAATCACAAAATCTATTGATAAGCGATACACAGAATGATATCAACTGTGTGTTGTTAGTGTATGTTATGTTTGTTTAATATTGCGAGTGATAAGACATTCGTTAGTACGTGATGATGTGCAAGATGTTTTTTGTTACGTAAAGGGTTTGAGCTTCCTATATGGATGCACTAAGTGCATAAAAACATGTGGAATTGATTTAAAGCTACTTACATGTCTCAATAAATAGAGTGTCTGGTATTGCTTTAGCACAACATCTAATTTTGATATCTCTAGTCGAATGTATAATGCAAATAGCACTTCCAGCATCTTACAAACTTGCCAAATAGGTTTACCGTGATCTCACTACCAAGTGCCTCAGGAATTTGAGTTTGTATAGAGAGAAAACACGGGAATTTTGTTTAGACATTGGTTGTGAATGTAAGAGATGAAGAGTAACCATCAAGAGCACGTCAATCTCATCAAGTATTGATGTTTAATGGGGAATGTGTATGTTGAGATGGGGAGAAGATGTCTGTTGAGAAACAGCAGCATCAGTAAGAGACAACTGCGTATGAGAAGAGCTCGAAAGGGTAGAATGAGTGGCATCGATGGATGACGGATTTTGGAGGTTACTGGAGGGTGGCGGCTGGCGGCTGGCGGCCATTGTCGTATGGGGTGGCGAAGAAAAGGATTGAAGGATGTGTTGGGGTGGTGGGTGGAGGGGGGTGGTGGTTAGGAGTAGCGAAATTAACTTCTTTCCGATATGCTCTCGGCGGTATCCAGGACGTCGTAAGTCGGTGAGAGGAAGAGGAAGATCTCCTAATTAGGGCGATCGTCTGCGAACAAAACGAAGCAGTCGATCTTTTGAAGTAATTGAAAAAGGGAATCTGCGATTTGGTCGAGTGAATGGCGCATTTATACGGGCGCTCCTTTCAAAATAGCATCGCATGGCGAGCCGATGCGAAGCGTTTATCTAAAATCAAAGATGGCTGACTTTATGGTGATTAGTGACGTGCCTGAGCGGGGATTGTTCCTATATCTGGTGCTTGGTTGAGAGTATAGAAGCAGCCGAGTCGGTCTGAATATTGATGCGACTGTGAAATTTGAAGGGCTGAGTCAAGGAATCGCAGCACGGGTCGGATACAGGCAAAAGAGAAAATCAAAGCTATATATAATGTTTCATCTCACGGTATTGTGTACAGGAGATATTATTGATTACCCACCCCCTTCAAACCCTCTGATATTTCTCATCAGGCCTCATTTTCTAAGGCTCGATACCCCTCGCAACCCTTTCGTCTGTTCGCGGCTGCCAGGCGAGGAGAAGCGCAGATCTATATTTCAGAGACGGTTCGAAAATTCATCAGCGAAGAGAGCTGAATGAGTTCTGCGGCCTGCGTGTGCCTGTGCGTGTGCGTGCGTGTGTGAGCTGCCTTTTGAGAAATTTCTGCGGTCTGCCGGTTAGTTCGATTCTCATCAGACAAAGTCAATTCGAATATTCAAATGAGTTTATCTATTTCTCTCTCTCTCCCTTCTTCTGCACTCCATCCCCTTTCCCCCCCCTCAATAATATTTTATTATACATCTCTACCCTTTCTCCAACATCTCAGTCTTCCACCTCCTTTGTTCTACGATTTCCGCTACCTATCCCTCACGCCCATCACCCACCATAACTGCAAACCACGACAGCCCTTTCGTCTGGCCAAAGCTCTTCCTATGGCTTTTTAGATTCCGATAAGCATTCGCCAGCATTCTAATGCATCACTTTTGATGGTTGCGCCACCACACAGCTCACACAGCTCACTCGCATTCAAACTATTCCTATTGGACACAATCTATCACATTTGGTCATCGCATTCAATTTCAACACAGATCACCAGTTACTTTTGGGGTGAATGTAATACCTTCTTATCATTTCTATACAAGTTGAGACTTCTATTATCATTCTTTGAGTTAAGAGCTTTTATTATCATTATTTGGAAATTATAAATGATCATTCAATATTTTTTAAAATGAAAGAACAACAAAAATTTAACTTATAGAAAAATGTAAAAGAGTTGGTGTGAGGAAAAAAAAAATTTGAAGAAACGATGAGGACTCTTCAGCTCCTTGACGTTGAAAAGTTGCATCACTAACATTTCTAGAAGTAGCCAGTTTAATAATAATAGCCTATCTCCAACAAAAGACACTCTAACGAATACGTATTACAAATCCTTGCTGCTCAACAAAGTTGCTCCATTGCAATAATCATAACTCATTCGTACTGATTCATAATTTGTGTCCCCTATTATTGATTCCAAACTTGATCTCTCAGCATTGCAAAACCAACTCACAGCATGATCATTGATCACTTGAAGCGATCCATTTACCAGGTTAGTTGACATGCTAATTCCTTGTTCTTACAGTGCCAAAGGTGACCGGTTCTCCCCAAGCTGAAGCAACCGGTCAGCCGCTACCTTCCAATTCAAGTTCAATTCGGCGACCAGTCAGTTATCCATCCAAGCATTTATTGCTTCACTTCTTTATCAGTATTAGACTGCAATTGTTCATCCATTTTTTGAGTTACAAACTGTGGAAAAATGTTGGAGTCACTAACAATGCAAGACCGCGATAGCTGACAATAGATTGTTCCTTGATCATGTAACTCTCTAGCAGGTCCAGCTAAAGTGGTATCATAAACACTATTTCAGAGGATAGTGCGAGTCCGTAAAGTGTTAACCGTTGTATATGAGGAGGGATTGTGTTCACCAATTCCAGCGTTAAATAATTCAGCAATGATTTCTAATATTATTTGGATAGGTATATGAATACTTTTTCATCCATGTTGTCCCTCTTTATTTATCAAACAATGATTAATTTTTTATTTCCACTGTTTACAGCAATCAATAATACACTTTTTGAATTTATTTCTAAAAAAATGATTTATTCCGATTTGTTTAATTGTGGAAATCTCGCAAAATATAAATCGATAATTGAAATTGAATTTGGATTGAAGTTTCACGCTATTAGTAAGATATGGAAACTGGGATTTTAGAAAATTTCGATTGTGTGATTTGGCCAAAGTTTCCCTAACTTTCCAAGGATTACTATCACTTTGTTCACTTCAAAGAAATTTAGTCGAATTTAGTTACAGTCAGACAGACTTCCATTCACAAAAAAACGATTACATCATCAAAGAACAATAAATTTATAAAAACTAATAGAGTATGCAAAACTCCAATCTATCGATACAAGTTAACACCGTTAACGAATTAGCGGAAAACGGATTCAAATATTAATTCTAATGGAATCTGATAGGCCCAGTGTATATGTAGTTAGTGATGTCAATAAGATTAGGAAGTCACTTTTAGATTAGGACTCATTGATGGAGTGTTCACATACAAGATATTCTATGGAGGAGCACGGAATCAAAAACGGTTGATTTATTTTGAATAAGATTCAAGTTTCAATGCAAAATATAGAACGTTCATTCATATCGATATTGTGGCATAACCGGGTATTTGTAAAGTTTATATATTGAGTAATTAGAAGTGAGATACGGGTGAGTAGCCACTCAGCGAACTAAGTTAGCGAACTTAGGGATCAAACCAGGTAAAGTAGAAATGAAGCCATGAAATCCACAAAAGAAAATGTACTTTACTTACAATTCGGGAAGCCCTCCAATGTGACGGTGGGTTAGTTTCCGATTGCTCGAGTGAAACCGCGATCAGGAAGACTCATTCCCACCTCACACAACAGAAGCGTCTGAGAATAAAACCAAGAAAAGAAAAAAACAAACTGAAAATTTCATCAAGTGCTCTGTTATTGTTAAACATAATTCTGTTTGTGTGAGTATAGAGATGGAAAATATCGTCTGGAACCGGATTCCAGAAGACGCATCCAAATGAGATGTCAGAGTGAGAGTGAGAGAGCACTCTTCTCCCTCTTCTTTCTGACAGGATTAACTTTTTAATATCAAATCGATTCTGTAAGTTTACTAAGGAATCGGGAGCTGAGAGGCCACTTTCGATGATAGAATGGCCACTGCATTGCGATAGATGTAATCGGACGAGTCAACGACCGTAAACAAATTTTATTTCCAATTTTAAATGAAACTGACAAATGTATCGAACGCTTAGGCAGCTTTTTCGGAATTAACTATTGATGGGTTGCTCACAGAATGAACATAACTGGAGGGCAACATATTCTCATAAAATATCCCATGAAAAATATGAACAAATATAATTCAATTAAATGTATGTTCAATTTTCAACTTACTTCCAACTATATACTTACACCAACTCCATGCTTGGATGAGACATAATGATTATAATATTGATTTCCCATTGCATTTTTTCATAATTCCACGAAAAAAACAGGTTTCCATTGATCCTAATGTATTTAATAGATACCAACTTGAGTGGAACAGATGAGAGGTAGAACCTATAGGGTGATTCGCGAAAGAGAAATATAGATTTTAATCTGAGATTCAATCTTGTGAATATGGATTTGAATCAAGATTATAGTTTCTCCCTTTATGTTCAACAATAAATTAGATACCAAGCAATCTTGTGTTGTTCCACATGAAAAAGATCAATGAAAGCTTTTTTAAGATTATGAATCCAAGCAGTTCCATGCAGAGCCGACTATTATTTTTTTATAATCGCTCATATGGACACTGTCCAATTTAATTAGTACAAACGTAATAAATATGCCAATGATTCATAGAAATGTTTGCTAGCAGGATAGGAGTAAGCCGATGCCAGAATTGCTACTGCCAAAAACTGCTCATCCACTGACAATAACAGAGGATTTGAAGAGACCAAAGCCAATGTGAAACATTCGATGAAGAAATAACTTTGTCACATCTTCAAAAGAAGATAGAGTTTGATTACGAAATGAAAACTCTGATTGTCTATAAGTTGAGACCAATTCATGGAAAGATGAACAATACATCAAATAGAGTTCATCTGAAAAGGAAGTCTGTATTTCTTGATTAGTGATTCTTGTTTATGAATTTTGTCCAATAACACATAATATAGAAACTTCATAAAATCAAAGTCATTCTAAAATTGAGTTCTGTAGATCTTCATTAATGATCGGTGTTTATGAATTGTGTGAAGTAGGTTCAACCGGTGAGTTAATCAATTCATCAGTCCTTCAGAGAAGAGAAGAGAATTACAGATTATAGCTAGGAAACTCAGTTTATATTCGACAATCAGCAAGAGAAATGAATCGGACTAATTTTATCGTCTGGAAAACGCTCGACGCACAGAGTTTTCCAGCTTGGCTTGACCTTTTTCCGAGTTTTTCTCGGTGTTCTTTGGCGGTTAATCTGATCTGAAGCACTAATATTCATGCCAGAGATCGATATGACATCGGGCGCGCGGAAAAAATGAAAGCGATAACTGTTTCTGTTTCACGGTGATCACGTTTCTCATACAAATGGGCCTGCACTTTTTTCCAAACCACTGAATTAATCACCTTTGCCAGTCAGTAGAAGGTAGAGGGGTTGTGGTGGATTTTCCCCGACACGGATGACTTGAGGGGGGTGCCAGCAAATCATGACCTGTGAAAAGTGAGTGCGAAAGGGAGAGACAGCCAGATTGAGAGGGAGAAAGAGCACAGTGTGAGATAAACTGGAATAAAGAGTGCTGATAATTATTATGTTGATTGTAAGTTTGTAAAAGACATAATTTATGGAGAAAGAAAGAGGAAAATAATGTGAGAAGCGACAGAGGAAGAGGGAAGGGAGGAGAAAGAGAGGATGGAGAGAATTCGAGTGTGTGTGTTTAAGAAAAAATGAAAGATTGTATGGAATGGAGAGATGGAGTGACAGGGGATGTCAGTAAAAGAGAGAAAGGTGGGACAAGTAACCAAAAGAGCAAGAGAGAGTGATGAAGACATAAAAAAGAGCAATATCAGAGAGATAACGTGAGTGAAGGAGAAACCGAAAGAGGGATGACGAGAAAAAGAATGTGAAGAGTTTAATCGAATGAAAATAACGCCTTCATTTACAGACTTCATTACCAATATCTATGAACTTCTGAAAAAACTGACTGCTTATAATGAGCAGCCGAATAGAAGGATGGATAATGAATTGTTTTTTTTCAAAAGTGTATAACGCGTTCATTGCTACTTGTTCATTTGATATCTACCTCGCATTAGCAGGTTGAAAATTACTTTTTAATTGATGCATTGAGTTCTGACAACTTTCATGTCGATAGCTGCTGACATGCTCTTCGAGGGATTACTGGAATCGACTGGGTAATAAACGGAAGTAATTACGATTGCGTTGAAAACTTGTCGACTATTTGGAATGTGAGCTGAGTTGGATTAACAGTTCAGTTTCAGAAATTGGTTTTTCAATGTCTCCAGTTGAATTTGCTCACCTAATGAGGTGGATCTATAACAATAATTTGAAATTGTTTATCACCTTCGGAGGCAGAATAAGAGTCAAGGTTTTATACGAGAAAAATTTGAAGCGATCATTTCAAAATTGAGCTTTCCATTCTCTTTGCTTATTTTTACTGTTTTTCAATATTTTAGTCTGGATTTTACTTGATACAATTAATTTAATTGTGAATTGTTTCAGTTGTTTTTTCTCAAGAATGAAGCAAGGGCAGTTTTTGTTCAATAATTGTTTCGAATGTTTCAACAACCAATAATGGGAGTTCAGGTTCTTAGTTTAACAAACTAGAAATTAGTATGTTTTTAATTTTTGGCCATAGTCAGTCGCATGGTGCACATGAATGTTTTGATTAAAGTGCCACATAAAATGACAATTACTATTAACTCGGAATATGAATGGTAATTTAGAATCAATATATAAATTAGTTGTTCTTTTCCAAATTATAATTGTGAATTATCAGTGAAGACAAAAAATCAATAAAGGTACGTTATTCTTACGTCTTGTTTGAAAAACTGATCTTGAAAGTCAAGATGAAATTATAATATTCATACTCATGGCTACAATACTTATTAACTAAATTTCGGTCTGGATTTGAATTGTTCAACAAAATCTCGACATAACAATGAGTTTCAAGTTAAGATTCAAACTTGCCTCAGCTGTTCTCAACTTTAAAAGACGAATAAAACTGCTAATTGGAAAAATGTACTTGTTACAAATGGAGTGAATAGAGCCTTGTCGAGAAGACAGCAGTTAAGCTGATGCGGGGAAGGGACAGGAGGGCATTTTATTATGATATTAAGTTGTTGAATTGTTGAAGGTGTTGAGCGAGTGTAACAGGAAGGGTGAGAGAAGGATCAGTGAGCTAGTGTTATCTGGTGGCAGAAGCTGGAACTACGCTGCTCCAAGCACGTTGTCATAGTCAGCTGTGGCTTGGCTTTTGCTCAGTTCTCACAACTCACAACAATCTGCTTCTTGATTTTTTACTGTTTACTCTAAACGCATTGTTTTCCATGAAAAACTGGGTATTCTCACCGTTGATTATGAAAAGCCTATTAGAAAATACTCTCGAGAAAAATTTCGAATGCTAAAGTGGCTGAAAAGTTTAAAATACCTTATGAAATATTGTAATAAGAAATAACTTTTCTGGAGTTTTTTATTTTTACTGGAGTAAGAATTTGAAAATGAATTCCCAATTTTTAATAGAGTATTTAATTCAAGAATGTTTAATTATAGAAAATATCTGATACCCTTGTTATATGTTTATATAAGCTCGACTGGTTTTGCGCATTTATCCCATTCTCAAGGGTCAAAATGAATTATTATTTTGCAGTAAAACTACCACTGAAAATAATTTAAATTCTCTAAATGTAATTTATAATACTTTACTACCGATACTAACATTTTTGTTATGATATTGCACTACACATACTAATAAATCAGGGTTTTCTAAGTATGATAATAGAATATGATATGTATGCACCCTTATGTTATTGTGTTTTATAAACCGAGCAAATATACAATGATAATTTCAACTGAAAGGCCTAAAACTCACGAAAACTGTTATGGATAATGTATACTTAATACTTAATTCACTCGAACTCATATAGTAATATGAATTCTTTTTGTATTTCTTATAGTAAATATGAACTCCATCTCTTGAACTAATCCAAGTGTTCATAATATCCCGTTCTTTGATGTTAGTCTATTGTTTTAATTTTGAACTCTTTATCGCTTTCAGGGAAATACAGAATGCATAATCAATAGGAAGTTGACTTGACCAGCATATATGAAAGCTGATAAATAATCTCTTCTCATTCCTAATTTATTATTTTTATAATCAATATAGTTATTCGGAGATAAATAATATCTAAAAAAAACTGCGTTGATAATGGGTCAACTAGTTCCATTGGCATGCAAGTGATGGAACGCATATTTCAAGGCCACTTCTATCAATAATTTAAACAACAGAGGCAGCCTGATGGAAGGATGTGAACGATAGGACGGATATCCTTATCTACCAGCTGAGTATTTTGAATCGGAACTTGGAAAAAATTGATTTCTATTTTATGGTATCCGAACCGATCTCTCGTGTAATTTATTCGACGCATAAAATGTTCAATTTCCTCTGAAAAATATTCATCATATCGAATAAATTACCACACGTCGTCCAATATTCCGTTAAACCTGGTTTGCTTTTTGATTAATTTCCCAGTTCACATCGATAAGCAACCAATCAAATTTCAAGGATTGATAGTCTGTGTTAGCAATCAATTCTTATTTGGATTTGAGCAATCAATTCTCATTGGATGTGGGGGAACCTAGACCTTATTTGTTATTTATTATAATAGTAATATGTATTCAAAGTAGTCCGTTCCTATAACCTTCACTTATCGTTTCTTAATGATGTAAAGTATATGGAACAATCCTAATTGAATTGATTTTATTTATTCCCCTAGCTCTGTATGCAGCACCACCATGACAGTTTATTCACATAAAACTTCACTAGATGGCATTCACTATGGAATATATTTCATGAATTTCTAGTGTGAAATCAAGTGATTTCCCACTTTTCCTATTTCCCCTACTAAAAAAGTTTCTACATTCTTTCACTTGATTCATTCATCCAATTTGTTTCTCAAGATTTAGATCAAGACGATCTCTCTAACTATTAAATCTCAGTGGAAGAATTTTATTGAATAATAATAGTTGAATATTCAATCGATATGTTTACAGTAAAAAAGTACTTCATATTAAAGTTTATCAATAAGGCTACTCAAAAAAATGAATGATTTTATTGTTTTCTGAGAGAAGTAAATAGTAGCTCAATGTTCAATCGAGAAGGCCAATTGAACAATAAATATAAATTCATCTACATGTGAGTGAAAAGTAGTTTAAAATCAATAATATGATTAACATCCTGCTAATTCTACGCTGATGTTTCAGTTCTATTTTATTCCTCTTAATGAAATCGCGAATAGCTTTGTGAATTCTCTAACATTGAACTATTTCAACACTATACTAGAAAAGCGGTACTAAGAAAATGTGACATTCCTCGAATATACATTTCATTTTATTTTTTGATATTGTTATTTCAAGCACATCGATGACTGGTTGGCGTTAGTCCAGAGTTTGGCGTTTTTTTATCATAGGAGCGCAAACGAAAGAAATTACATTACGAACAGAAAATAGCACATATAAAATATAATTTATTGTGCGCCGTGTAGAAAGAAAAAGGAAAAAATAGTGTGGACAAGGTGAGGAGAGGAAAGAAGATACAAAGACAAGGAAGAAAAATTGAGTGAGGCGGAATGAGGGTGGAGCGGATAATGTATAGAGGCAATGATTATTATTTACTTTTGAGATCTGTAAGATGTCCTCTCGCTTCTTCCTCTATCTTTCTCACATCTTTACCATCTCTCTTTTTTCTCGGGTGTGTGTGTGTGTGTGTGTGTTTGTGTGTGTGTGTGTATGTGTGTCCAATGCTAACTTACGTTCGTTTGGCGCAAGGCCCTTATTTCGATAACAGCTATTTGTCTTGAAATCTCGAAGCTCTATAGCACATAAGTTGAACTCATACCAAGATTTTACATGGTTTTTTCACCTTTTTAAAACAACACAGTGATATAAGCGTGACCCTTTCGATATTCATCCCAGTTACCATACAAACGAACATTTACACAAAGACAGATAGAGGAAGAGTGAGACTAGAGGAAGAAAGAAATAGAAGAATACATAAGGAGCGAAAAAATTGGCATGTGTGTCGGGTTTATCAGTGACCCAGTAAGATTGTGATAGAATCAAAATTTAGAGAATGAATTGAGAGGATGAGTATCCTTTCTACATTCTTCGTCTGAATTATGGAAAAATAAGATGTTTCGAAATTATAAAAACTCACATTGGAGTCACACATTTTAAATTTATGACGCGCCGAATGTGAACAACTCAGAGATTGAAAGGATCACAAGTGCAATTCCTAAACTATAGTTTCCGAACCTGATACAATTATGAGAAAAAAATATAAAAAAAATATATAATGCTCAGAAATTATCATTTTCATACAATCAATCAAGTCTAGGACATCCTACAACAATTATGAGATTTGTTTGGAATTCTACTATTAAAAAAATATAGCTGATACTGCGTGATTAACGCATCAATACTCTTATTCTGATCTGAGTGTAAGGTTCTAGTTATGATTACCTAAAGAATTTCCTCACAAATAATGTGAAATATTAGTAACTATCTCCCCGGTAAGATTTTTGAGTAGTTGGGAGTATTTTAAGAGAAACTAAAATGTGAATTGATTTTTAAAGGAATCAACGACTTCCTGTGTGTTATAATTCCAAGTAAAATTAAAAATCAATTCAGCTTAATTCTGATGCTGAATTCCCAATGAACTCCCAATGAAGAATGCGTGGGAAGACTTGATAAAAACAGATTCGGTATAGCACACTACTGAATAGGCTTTACAATGGGACATTAAGATTCGCTTTGAAATTTTAGTAAGGAGAATTCGTGACGAATAAAATTATTACAATTTTAACTACGACTAGTAATATTGAGATTATAATAATAACTTACTGGTAATTATTGTCACTGATTCGCTATTCTCATATGAGAGCCAGTTTTTCAATGATTTTAGAATCTTCGCAGATTTTATGATTTTTAACCAATTCCAAGCCTTACGGCAATCATTGTCATTGTTCTTATTGGTTTTTGTATTTTTCCCTTCTTTGAGAAACAAGTCGTATATTTGAATCTCATATGTAGAAACCAAGTGAGAATGAGATCTGGAATTTTTTTCCAAAATCAAATAAAACAATCAAAGAATATTATTAGATCCAATAACAATATATTTCTCTTTCAATTTATGTTGATCTCTGTTGATTTCTGTAGGATGAGTCGGTAAAGTATTATAATGGGAATCTAGGAAAATACAACGACTCTTCAATGAATTTGGTTAATAAGTTGTTTATGATTTTCGAAGATGATTTAGACTGTCAATATGACATTTTTTCAGAACCAGAATAATTCCTGTTTCCAATAATAATTGTATACGTGCATTATTCGTTCATAAAGATTTACAAGACTAAGAAGATAGATTCAGTTTCTAATATTCCACAATCTTCTTCCAACTGTTCAAAGATTTCTTCGAAAGAAAATAAGTTCCTCAAAATTCTGCAAAAAACAATTACATGAGGAGCAGAGTTCGGAACTAGACACTGAATAGGAAAAAGGTCTCTTTAGATCTTTTTGTTTTTATAATCGATTTCGTTGTAATAGATATACAAATTAATTAGGTACTGTACTGAAGAAAAAATTATAATATCTTCATGATTTTTCGAATGATTCGATTTACATTCAACATAATTATTTTGAACCATTAACTGGTTCAATTACAGTAAATTCTATTCATCTGTAAGTAGATTAGGATTTCACAAATACTTTAAATAAATGTCTTTGATTCCAATTCATAAGTTAGCCAATACGAGTAAATATTCATTGAAGATTTTGACTTAGAAAAATTACTTTACTTTAAATTGATTGATCAACAAATTCTTTCAAGTCATTCGTTGTATTCAAGTCAAACTTTTCACTGGAGACTATCCAAAATACCGAAATCGTAATTTCAATAGCAAAAGCTAGAATTTTAGGGTCGATCATAGAAAAATGGTTATTTACAAAATGAAAATTCGAAAAATATTAGATTCTTTTTTTTTGTGTAGATATTGACAATTAATTTGATGGCAGAAGGTTGTATTCAATTCTGAAATACAATTGAAATCAGAGTCTGATAAGTTTACATGCTTAAATAAACCTTAAATCGCTCTCAAATATCTATTAAAGTTGATGTGGACAACGCAATTGATAATGTAGTGAAACGAAATTGATATTTTCTTTAAATAATTTATTCAAGAAGTATCATCATATTGATGATAAAAGAAATTATATTTATGTATATGATCGACCAAGATATTAAAAAACTATCTGCGCTTACCTAGCAGAATCACAGCGAAAATATTATTATGTTTCATGAAATATATTTCAGTTGTCGTCAAATTCTTCGGCAGCTCAGTTTTCTTCTCAAATGTGAGACTTGTGAAAAGATTTCCGTGATTTCCCACTTTTCCATGACGAACCATCTTCAAAAAGGCGATTTTCTTCCCAAAGATTATGTCCCAGAAATCGATTAGCGAATTTTCATGTCAGTCTCAAATATTATATAATTCAAAGTAGTATGAAATGTTTTGAATTTATTTTTAAATAGCTTCAAAATCATCAAGTTGATAAAATTGAGTAAAGCTTTCTTCAAAGTAAGAAAACATATTTAAGATTGAATTAAGACTATTTTCTTATAGTATTGACTAGTATTTCGATATGTAATTCATATGTATACTCAAATTTCTTAGATGTTGATCGTTGATTAATTTATTCATAAAATAAATTGAAATTCAGATAAAATAATCGAATAAGATCAAGCAGTTTCTACTCAAGTTCAAGTTCAAGCGCATGTTATGGAATAGAATAATAATATATTATATTACTTAATTTGAATGTGAGAAAAATTCAATTAAATTGATAGAACGTGCAGGAAAGCGTAAAATTTGCATCCTCGATTGATTAAATTTTATTTTAAATTTGTTTCGAGAAATTTCAAGTTGTCATCCTTCGCTTTTTCTTGATTCTTCGTTAGTTTCCAATGACAGACGAAATTTTGCGAGATTGTTCCGGTTCTTCATAAGTCACGTCGATAATTCTGTCAGAATTTGAAGCTGAATCCAGGAATATTTTACGTTGAATGTAGTATTAATTTCGATTTGTAAGAGGAATATGTTGAACAATACGGAAAATATTAGGCCTAACATTCCTCTCTTCGTTGTGAAGGAGAGTACGGCCTCAATGTCATATATCACGCACTCACACATTAAGTTAAAACGTTCCAGTTAATGTCATTGAAATAATATAGTTAACTGTAAATTATCAATGATAGTCTTTTTCAAAAAAACTCATTTATTTGATGGAGAAGCGAAGTATTAGGCCTAGTATTCAGGTATTGTTTTCTTCACGATAAACAAAGATTCACCGCTAAGTCCAGTTTTGAAATTATTATCACAAAAAATGTTTAATATTTGTATCACAAAAGTGTTCCATGTACAGCAAACCTCTGCATATGTACACAGGAATTATTAAATTTTGTTTGATCACATGTTACGCACATTTGTCCGAGGTTACATAAACTACACTCCAGCGCGAACATGTACAGAGCAACTTGAAATACTTGTCTTTCACTTCCATCAAGTTCAATGACAACACCAAGTATGTTCTTCTAACTCTCAATAGTTCTTGTGAGATGAGTTATCACTATTCCAGTTGTAGGCTCAACGGATTTTCAGGCGTGATCCTCTAGCAATAAGTCACTCTGCGTATTATGCACCATAATCTCGATTAATCTAATTAAAACTTGACAATAAAAGCTTTATAAAAACGTTATTTAATCAGAGTTTTGAATTGTATATGTCTGAAATAAATGACAGTAAAGATTTGAAAGTGAAATATAACTAAAGTTTCTGAATCATTCAAAAGTTTGACATTTCTCATGAAATTTTGAATCTAAAGATTGATTTCAATGAACAAATAGTCAGTTAGATGTAATATTGATAGAAATATTTGATCTTCAAATTGGATTTATATATAGAAAGATATCCATCGCAAATTTTATAGTTAAAGGCAAATTCAATGTCATTCGAAAATTGTAAGTTAACATTAATCAAATTTAAATTATTTCTTGATAAAAAAGTAATCAATAATAATGTTGAAGCATTTTAAATTGATTGATGCAGACTTGAGACTTGCAGGTTGAGAGGATGTATATGACATCAGAGAAGTATTCATTTTGATAATTTTGTCAGTCGTGGACAAGTTTGAAGTTTTGTCGAAGTTGCAGATGAACTGTCATCCGGTTCAGCAAGTCCGTATAACTTATAGATCACACACTGGCGCGAGCATAATAACTAAGTCAACTTATGATTGGACTCACGATCACGATGAAAAAGCGAAGAAGTAGAACTTGAAATATGCTATGTGATAGAATATGAAAATCACTTGGAATATCAACAAGATCGGAGCCGAATCGGAGCCGAATAGTTTAGCGGCCCGTTAAATCTTGAAAATCTCGGATGCAAGTTTTACGACTGAAGTTGAACGAGGGAGAGCTATAAGGTAAATGATAATTTGTAGAGTGCGACTCACCTGCTGCCAAAATTGCGCCAACAGGTAGATTCTTTCTTTCTTGAAAAGCCAGTCCATGGACTGCATGGCTTGAATATCCATCACTTCATAGCTCAAAGTCGGCGCCCGAGGCAATGTCGCATGGCTCTAGGGGGCCTACAGGGCCTACCAAGGCTGGCCCAAAGCACCAAGCCTGGTCTCCAACACACATTAAACAACTTTAATCAGATTTAACGCACTTTGTTTGTTTTCAGATGATGTTCGGCTCCGAGTAACAACAAGTCGTGACACTATCGTTGAGTTTTCGGCGTGAAAGTTTGTTGAAGTGTGTAATAAGTGATGAAACTAGTGGAAAACGTCCGAGGTGATGAGTGTTGAGGGTGTCCGAGCTTGTGGCAGTCGGTGAGTCGCAGGTTATCACAGAAAGTCGATGCAAGTTAGAGCTCGGCAAGTCGGCGGCACGCAGCGAAGAGCACGGCCAACTGATCTCGAAACGCGCTACGCAGTGACTGACGACTGAGCAGCCGTGCGCCTTCAGCCGAGAGGCCCATCACCTCCCGGTCGGCGCTGCCATCTAGCGGCAGTCTGTCCAAGCTACTCCCCTCCACCGGCTTTGGGGGCGGAAAAAATCGAACCGGCGCAAACTCGGCTACGCGCAATTTTCGGACCCTGAGGTGCGCATTGCATTTTTACGACTCTTGCCGCCTCCCGCAGCCTGCGCGCTACTGCACCCTCTCTGACCCCCACCCCCCACACCCAACACGTGTCCTCTCCAAGAAAAAGACGTCGCCGTCACCGTGTCGTCCTCTTACCTGTCGCTCCTTCCTAACCTTCTTTTCCTTCTTCTTCGCCTGCTTCCCGCACTTCGACCTGCTCGCTCTCTACTGTGTTTACAAACTGTCGCTCGCCTATCCTGCACAGCACGAAACAACAAAATCTTTCTCAAACCGTCTACGCCACTGGAGTTTTAACAACTAGGTTAATGAAACTAGTACTGTCTTAGATAGATAGATAGATAATTGCCTTTATTTATCGCACTTTAAATTATTGTAAGTGCTGTGGGCTAAGTTGAGGCAATAAGAGCCCCCTCTTCTACTTAACCCAAAAAATGGGTTAGGAGTTGTGACACTTTGTGTAACTTTGGTGGTTACTTAGCCTACAATATTTTCATAATAGCATACAGAAACCAAGAAAATCAAGTGACCTGCTCTACACATATCTTGAAAATGAATGATTTCCAGTTTTCTTGAAAATTTGTAAGATACTCAACAATTCCGGTTCTGAAATAATCGAACAATAACTGAGTCAAGTAACTGAGTTAAGTAACTGAGTCATTTAAAATCTTGAAGGCCACAGTCTACAGTCCAAATAGAATTATTCCATGAGTCCAGGCAAAGAATTGGTCGTTCACTATCAGCTTAAAAAATCTCATCAATGTTGATTTCCTTTCTAATTGTGTCTATTGTTTTCAAGAACTGGTTCTTCAGGTGGACTGAGGGCTAAAGAACTCCCCCGGTCATATTTTTAATAGATCTTGCCAACACACGCAAACGTAGACTACACACAACAGCACCTGTCTCCCTATACCTCCTATTTCCTGCAACCACTGGCTCGGAACCGTTTCCAGGCTAGATCGACTCCAATTTTTCAATTAATACATCAACCGAGAGTATTATTTCCTCTCACAACTGAACTGGAATAAACTGAACAATTACAATGTACTGTCACACACCACTTCACTCAACCCATTCAGCAATCATCCGTTTTCTCATTGAACGCAGCCTTAGCCCGTTTAAACGCGATGGTAAACGAAAATTGTCTCTCTACTCATAATTATCTAATATTCGGGCTTCAGGTTCAAGGGTAGATCACGATTGGTTCAAATGTGCCAAGAGTAGTTGAAGGCTCTTTTTACTTTCCTCGCCCTATTACCATAGGTAAGGAAAGTATTGCTTTCCAAAAAATTTAAGGTACCCTAATTTCATGTTTTCTATACGTTTCATTACTTTCCTTGCGTTACTTTACTTTCCATGGGTAAGGAAAGTATTGCTTTCCAATAAAATTTAAGGTACACTAATTTCATGTTTCAAGGTGTGTGTGTGTGTGTGTGTGTGTGTGTGTGTGTGTGTGTGTGTGTGTGTGTGTGTGTGTGTGTGTGTGTGTGTGTGTGTGTGTGTGTGTGTGTGTGTGTGTGTGTGTGTGTGTGTGTGTGTGTGTGGTGGTGTGTGTGTGTGTGAGTAGAGATTATTTGGGAGAAAAGACTGACTTTTTTGCTCGAGATCCCCCTCCCCCCTCTCCCCCCTCGTCCATCCCTCCTCCCCTTCCCCCCGCCTGTAGGGCGGGGGGTGTTCTAAAAATAGATTTCCCCTTCCCCCTGTCCAGTGGAGGTGAGGGGGAGTGAGAGAGAGGGAGATATATCTTTCTCTCTTTCTAAATCCCCTTCCCCCTGTCCAGTGGAGGTGAGGGGGAGAGAGTGAGAGGGTGATATATCTTTCTCTCTCTTTCTAAAAATAGATTTCCCCTTCCCCCTGTCCAGTGGAGGTGAGGGGGAGTGAGTGAGAGGGAGATATCTCTCTCTCTCTCCAGGTGAGGGAAAAAAAAATTTCCCTTTTAGGAGGAAAAATTCCCTCTCTGTCTACTGTCAAATTGAAGTGAATTCATATTTCTACATCTAATGCTATGGTGACAGATTGAGGTGAATTCTAAAGATGTGGGGGAAAAAATCTCTTGAGAGGGAAAAATTCCTTTGGTGACAAATTGAAGTGAATTCATATTTCTACATCTAATGCTATAGTGACAAATTGAAGTGAATCCATTTCGCTCTACTATGATGAGGATAGAGATAGAGATCTCCTTCTTTTACTCATGCCATCTCTTTCCCGCTCCCTTTCCGAAAGGAGATAAGAATCAATTGAGAAATTCTCTCCCAGTATAGATGAGAGGGAAAAATTCCTTTGGTGACAGATTAAAGTGAATCCATATTAAAGTGAGGTCAATGACTCTCTCTATATCTAATTGAATTGAGAAATTCTCTCTCATCTAATGCTATAAATCTCTACGTTCTTTTACATTTTTTATCTGCAATATCGTACAAGCATTTCCAAAGTTCATCGGAATTTTTAACAACAGATAATGGCGAATCATTTGTACAATCATAATGTAGATGACCGCTGTCTAGAATATTGAGCAGTTCGAAAATCTCAGATAGAATCGAAAAGTGTACATTTTCTGTTTTTGTTAACGGTAAATCAACATCTTGACATCCTGTTGAAAATTTAATATTCTTCGCAATTGAATCAAATTCATTAAATGAAATTGACATCAAGAGACGAGATAATTTTTTGAATTTTGAAAAACCATAACACTGCATCTTGCAGATGTTTGATGCGAGTCGAATGAGGGGGAAAGAATTCTAAATTGATGATATGCACGTGCACTAAAGATTACCCCACACGTGCTGTCTGCTCTAGCTCTAAATTAATGAGATGCACGT